>NC_057712.1:66004567-66008342 GCF_004010195.1 Chiloscyllium plagiosum | reverse complement strand
AACTCAGCACTGCCTTCCTAACCTGCAATCTTCTTCCTGACCTCTCCGCCCCCACACCCACTCCGGCCTATCACCCTCACCTTGATCTCCTTCCACCTATCGCATTTCCAATGCCCCTCCCCCAAGTCCCTCCTCCCTACCTTTTACCTTAGCCTGCTGGACACACTTTCCTCATTCCTGAGGAAGGGCTCATGCCGAAACGTCGATTCTCCTGTTCCTTGGATGCTGCCTGACCTGCTCCGTTTTTCCAGCAACACATTTTCAGCTCTGATCTCCAGCATCTGCAGTCCTCACTTTATCCTATCATCTGATGTTTGTCAATTTCAATTTCATTTGTAACTCCTTAGGTAAGGAAGAAGTCATGTAACATGCAGCAAGACATGGACAACATGCATGTTAGGGCTGTCCAATGGTAACTAATGTACCTGCCATACAAGTACCAGGCAACAGTCATCCCCAGCAAGGGAGATTCTAAGTAGCCAATTTCCTCTTGGAAATTAACAGGATCACCACTGCTGAATCCAGCACCATTAATATCTTTAGAGTTACCACTGACAAGAAATTTAACAGTTATATCACATAAATACCACAGATATTAGAGCTGGTCAAAAACCACACATTTTACAGACAGTAACTCAACCCTTGACTTCCAATCTGCAAGTTCCAAGAGAGAGATTGAAAAGTCTCCGTTTGCCTGCATGAGTACAACTCCAATTACATTCAAGATGCTTGGCACCATCCAGGACATAGAGCTGCTGAATTGGTACTCCATTTATTACTCCTCCCATGATGCACTTTGCATCATATACAAGTTGTTTTACAATAACTCTCGTATTGTGATGTGGTTTTCTATTTGTTAAACTATGTAACATACACACAAAGACTCAAGTTCTTACTGTGATAGGTATCTAGACTTTGATTCACAACCAGCTATATATACTAGTATGTCATCCCAAACTTGCATTGAGTCTGGACTTTATGCTTACTTATGTAACTGTTACACTGTATACTGGCTAATTAACTGCTGCTTTACAGATCAAATGCCTGAGTATCAATTGTCACTAGCTGTCTTCAGGGTCTCCAGTACCTTTGTGCAATACTATAACAATTAAGGCTCCTTCATGAGCATTTTCCAAACAAACAAGAACAGCAGGTGGATGGGACCACCACTACATGTACGTTCCCTCCAAGCCAAAACACACCCTGACTTGGACGCATATTGCTGTTTTTTTCATTGTTGCTGGATCAAAGTCATGGAATTCCTTACCAGGTAATGTTGTGAGGATATGTACAGCATGCAGACTGCAACAATTTTAAAAGTTGGTTTACTAGCCTCTTCACAGGGCAGTTGAGAATGAGCAATAAATGTGTGCCTTGCCAGAGACCCTACACTGCATGAGTGAATTAAAATTCATGCTGGGGCCTTTGAATTCTTGATAAATTCTGATGGCTAAAATTGAACACAGTACTCCAGCATTATACAGTACAGAACAGCCTTTCAGACTCGCTTTCTTGCTTTGCTACTGTATACCTCTATTTCTGACTTAATGATCCCTTATGGCTTTTCACTAACCCTCTCAATCTTATTGTCACAGCTTAGATGATGACCCAACCCTTGAGTGAACAGTGAGGGTAAATCTTTGTCCTGCTGCTCCTTGAGAGACGGTGTTTATATCCCAAAGCACTGTGCCAGTATGGCTATTTAAAATTGCTTTCTACTTTGAGAGTCAAGTGTCAGTAAATATATTGTAGCGTCACTCGACTAATGACCATTTGTTGTCTGCTTCATCAATTTGCTCTGATCCAGGTCTTCTTGCTGACATCTCGGATTAATAGGCCCACACTGTGAGGTTGACGTGATACATAATATCAAGAACAATGTTGTCCAACTTCTATTTATTTTCCCAGACATCCTATAATGTCAGGTGGCTTCCAGGGCAGGTCTTGGAATTGTTGTCTTAGGGACGAATCTAATGTTTTTGGAGAAATGATGAGCCCCACTGGTATGAAGTGTTTATGTAGCACTTAAATGCCCTCGATTAAGGACTGCCCGGATGAAGATTACTGCCCTCCACCAAGCTCCTGCAGCTTTCCAGTATGGTCAGGTCTGCCAGAAATAGAGGCAAGTGTTGGTAATACATTCACCAAAGGCCCGGTAACATTGAGGGAGTGCAGTGAAAAGGTGAGTGACAGCAGGGTGGAGGATTACAGACAGAGGGACAGGAGATTAGGAGGTAGGAGAAGGGGTGGGTCCTTCCCTCGAGCAGAGACTGAGTGAGGTCTCATCCTGCAGAAGCCTGAATGCAAACTTGACAAGATTTGCTTTTTGGATTCCTGCTTGGTGACTTCCCACCCGCCATTGCCTGAATACAAGTGGTTGTGTGATCAGAGAGTATTAGTTGGCAAGGTAAGGGTCTCAGTGAGCATGTGGGCAGAGGAAGACCATTCACGAATCTTCCAATTCTGAACCTAATTAAGGAAAGGCATGTCCCACCACTTCTCATCGTGCCGATTTAAATCCCACTCCTCGCTTTCAGGGAAGATGCATTAAATTTCACTCCTGGTTTCTGGGTTCTGAGAGGCTAGGAGGGTGAATTTGCAATAAATTGCAGTTATTGTATTGGCAGTCAGCTCATGTTCTCTGCCTGTCCCAATGGTGATGGACCCGTGCCACTCTGATGGTTGGAGCTCATTAGCGTGTAGTCTGGCTAGTCGGGAGCACCGATCGAGAGCTCTGAGGTAGCTTGCCCAATGGGAATGGCAAAAAGTTGAATAGGTCCAATACCAAGTTGGCTAACTGTGCGGAGCTGAGGAGCCCTTCAGGAATGAGCTGTGTGTTGATGTTTTGTGGGCCTGTGAGAAAACAGTTTGAACAGCCTGCAATGGTTCGTTAAAGCATTGGTGGTTAGGTGGCAGCATATGGTCGAGAAATGGTTGCAGAGACGCCAATCAGCAGTTGACCACAGAATTCTTGCCACGGTCCTGGAACCATAGGCCACTGGTTTTTCAGATCTGAACAGGACTGCAGCTTGTTTTGGGCAGAAGTGGTGGTCACACATTTTTCAAACCTGATTGAAACTGCAATCAGGTGGCTAGTATGCAAGTCCGGTCCTCCCAAAATTTTCATCTCGCGTAATCCTGTTTTCCAGTAGGAACCTGACAGTAGACCTATGAAATTGATCTTACAGTATTTCGTGCAGCTGATTCTTTTTATCGTTTATTGGGCATAAACATAGCTTATGAGTCCAGCAGTTAGTGCATATCCTAATAGCCCCAATGAAGGAGACGGTGAGCTGCCTTCTTGCTGGAATAAATCTGATATAAATACACTGACAGTGCTGGTAGGAAGGGAGTTCCAGAATTTTGTTCTGGGTTCTACAAGATGGCTGAAATAAGTAGCTTGCTTGCATCTACATTATCTGTTCCCTCTAACACTGGAAAACCGCATTAATACTCTCTCACTCCCCTTCTCATAAACAATTCATAATCCAGAAGATCTATACCCAGTAGTTGAGGCATGAGGCATGAGGGACTGTGAATGTAAAATCAAATATGAGTTTTTGAACTGGAGTACAGAGGAGCATTTTCACTTGGAGTTGTGAAATTAATTTCCAGTCTGAAGCAGAATGTATCATGTAAGCATCAAAGGTTTGACTTAGAACATAGAACATAGAACAATACAGCACAGAACAGGCCCTTCGGCCCACGATGTTGTGCCGAACATTTGTCCTAGCTTAAGCACCCATCCATGTACCTATCCAATTGCCACTTAAAG
>NC_057712.1:65998602-66002570 GCF_004010195.1 Chiloscyllium plagiosum | reverse complement strand
GGCTCAATACACAGTCTCCCACTACTGTCCTTGATCGGACCTACCCTCGTTCTCGTCATTCTCAGGTTTCTCACATACGCATAAAATGCCTTGGGGTTATCCTTGATCCTATCCGCCAACGATTTTTCATGCCCATTCTTAGCTCTCCTAATCCCTTTCTTCAGGTCCCTTCTGGCTATCCTGTATCCCTCCACTGCTCTGTCTGAATCCTGTTTCCTCAACCTTATGTAAGCCTCCTTCTTCCTCTTTACCAGACATTCAACCTCTCTCGTCAACCAAGGCTCCCTCACACGACCATTTCTTTCCTGCCTGATAGGTACATACATATCATGGACACGTCGTATCTGCTCTTTGAAGAAGTTCCACATTTCCACCACATCCTTCCCTGACATCCTATGCTCCCAACGTATGCTCCTCAAATCCTGCCTTACAGCATCGTAATTTCCCTTTCCCCAATTATAAAATCTACCTTGTTGTGCGCACCTATCTCTCTCCATAACCAAGGTGAAAGTTACAGAATTGTGGTCACCATCACCAAATTGTTCACCCACTAACAAGCCCATCACTTGTCCCGGTTCATTACCGAGTACCAAATCCAATATGGCCTCCCCTCTGGTCGGACAATCTACATACTGAGTTAGAAAAGCTTCCTGTACACACTGCGCAAACACTGCCCCATCCAATCTACTTGATCTAAAGGGCTTCCAATCAATATTTGGGAAGTTGAAATCACCAATGACTACTACCCTGTGGCTTCTGCACCTTTCCAAAATCTGTTTCCCAATCTGTTTCTCCACATCTCTGCTGCTATTGGGGGGCCTATAGTAAAACCCAACAAGGTGACTGCACCTTTCCTATTTCTGACTTCAGCCCATACTACCTCCAAAGGCAGATCCCCCTTGAACTTGTTAGGTAGATAGGAGGTTGAAGGTTTTTGGGAGCAGGGTAGGTGAGTATGAATAGAAATAGTTGCTTCTATGGAGGGTGAATTCTGGATGCTTTCGTTGAACTAAACGGCGTATTCCATTTTTTAAGATTCTCTGGATTTACTTTAGTTGCAACTGATGATCTGCATTGAAATTGACTGTCTTTTTTCTTAAAACTGGTTTGTCTTCTTTCTTAAAAGGGATAACTCTTGAGCAGAGATAACTGTTCAGGCCAATCACAGTTCTGCAATTGTCTGGTGACTTATCCGATTGGTCAGCTTTTATATTTATGATTTTTATGTTTATAGGACAGAGAGAAAATGTGATCCAACTATGTCATCAAGTATCACAGTAATAGTTAACCCTGATCTCCAAATACACAGACACATTCTACCATGAGTAACCAAGCTATTCTTATTTGATTTGGAACTGATTCTTAATATGAACGCAGTGTAATTGTTTTCCCTCCATGGCTCAGGTTTACTGATCAATTGCATTGCTGTCATTGTTGTCTTGACTGAGATCAATTTACTACACCCCATGGATCAAGCATGAAGTCCTGCAATGCCTACTCTATGGCTTATATACTCATTGAATCATCATATCCATGCCTATAAATACCAGTGATTCATGGCACTGCATTTTAATCTCCTTTACACTAGAAAATGGTCTTGTTTCAATTTAAAATAAAAACACATTAAAATCTAGTTACTAATATAAACAGTTATTGAGCTGCTCAAAATCATACACAGTTCCAGGTATTATTACCAATTATCAAATTATTTATGAGAATGAAATAAAAAAAATTGAATAGCAATTTTCCAAAAAGGCAGTAAGTATAATTAGCAAAAGCGCATTGAAAAGAATGTCAGTTGTTCTGAAGCTCACAGTTTCATTCTAAAATAGGTTGCATTAACTGATTGCTTCTTATTGTGGAAACATCACCTTTCTTAAAGCTGTTGCAAGGGAAAGAATATTGCTTGGGAACATTGTAGGTTACATAAAATTGAAGCATTCATTCAATTTAAAATAAGTTGCATCTCAAGTTTTAAATTTCTGGTTCGGATTTAATCTTGATCAGTTATGGCTCAGGGATAAAACTCTTATCTTGAAATCAGAAAGTCACAGATCTTGGATTACTTTTCTATAAGATCCAACATTGAGGCTGATATTCCAGAATGATGCTGTTGGACTTACAACGTTTCGGATGAGTTGTCAAACTGTGGTGCTAGTTGCTGTCACAAGTGGATGTAAAATCTTCTATAGTACTATTTGAAGAAGAAAGGGGTGTTGTCCTGGTGTGCTGGCCAATATCTAACCCTCAAGTGAAACCTGAAAACTTATGATTGAGTTATTGTCAAATTGCTGCTTATGGAACCTTGCTGTAGCTGATTTTGCTCTCATGTTTCTCAAATTAGAACAGTGATAGCCTTCAAAAATGGATTTGAAGTAGTTTTGAATGATCTAAGCCATGAAGGGTGTTACATAAATGCAATTTTAAATAAAAAAGCATTCTACCATGGAGTAATAGTATTACAAAAATTAATTCATACTGGCCTGAATTTCGAGGAAACGTATCTCCATGCTTGATATGCAAAGTCAGAGATAATTGGATATTTTTCAAGTTGACTAATTTGAATATTTATAATTTATTCAGTTGAAATGTTTTTAAACTTGTATGTTGTTTCAGAGATTTAAACTGACCAGGTGCTGTGTATGTAATTACAGTTTACTTAATTAATTACAGTTTTAGAACCAGTAAGCAGGATATATTTTGAGAATTGCAATGTAACCGTTCTGCATTCCACCACCACAGGTTTTTTTTTGCTTAGAGCACATCCCTCTCAGAATCCATAAAAAAACCACGAGACTAAAGTCACAACCTTATCCATGATATAAATTTGATCTTGTTGGAATTAATGATTGAGTTAAATAGAGAAAATTAGCAGCTGCTACCACTGAGTGGAGTGAAGCCTGCAGTTGGATAATATTTCCATGGCAGCCTCAGTTTCCTTACATGGTGTCCAGCAGTAAACTCCCAGAAGCCCAAGTCTTATATGAATTTCAGGAAAAAAATGTCCCACATCTGCTACTCATAGTACAGCCTCCGTCTGTTTCAGAAATTTGTGAGCAACTTGGCCATTGAGACAAATTATGTTGCATTTCAATTCACCAACCTATTTGGAATATTGAAATACATCACAGATTTTGTCGAAGTGTAGCTCCCTGTAAATATGCTTCTGATACCATGGACGGAATATCATTCTAGAAATAGGGTGTTCCCTTCTACTGTTTGGAGAACCAATGTGGTAATACTTGTAGTCAGGGTCCAGTAAGCCCCATGTAATTTATGGCAAAAGTGAGGACTGCAGATGCTGGAAACCAGAGTTTAGATCAGAGTGGTGCTGGAAAAGCACAGCAGGTCAGGCAGCATCCGTGGAGCAGGAAAATCGACGTTTCGGGCAAAAGCCCTTCATCAGGAATGGAGGTGATAGGTCAGAGAGGAGGGTGGGGAAAGGTAGCAAAGAGTACAATAGGTGAACAGGGGTGGGGATGGAGGTGATAGGTCAGAGGAGAGGGTGGAGCGGATAGGTGGGAAGGGAGATTAGCAGGTAGGACAGTGCTGGAAGGTTGGAACTGAGGTAAGGTGGGTGGTGGGGAAATGAGGAAACTGGTGAAGTCCACTTTGATGCCCTGGGGTTGAAGTGTTCCGAGGCGGAAGATGAGGCGTTCTTCCTCCAGGTGTCGGGTGGTGAGGGAGCAGTGGTGAAGGAGGCCCAGGACCTGCATGTCCTCGGCAGAGTGGGAGGGGGAGTTGAAATGTTGGGCCACAGGGCAGTGTGGTTGATTGGTGAGGGATTCCCAGAGATGTTCCCTGAAGCGCTCTGCGAGGAGATGTCCAGTCTCCCCAATGTAGGGGAGACCGCATCAGGAACAACGGATACAATAAATGACATTGGTGGATGTGCAGGTGAAACTTTGATGGATGTGGAAGGCTCCTTTAGGGCCTTGGATGGAGGTGAGGGAGGAGGTGTGGGCGCA
>NC_057712.1:65995343-65998564 GCF_004010195.1 Chiloscyllium plagiosum | reverse complement strand
AGAGGAGACCACATCGGGAACAACGGATACAATAAATGACATTGGTGGATGTGCAGGTGAAACTTTGATGGATGTGGAAGGCTCCTTTGGGGCCTTGGATGGAGGTGAGGGAGGAGGTGTGGGTGCAGGTTTTGGAATTTCTGTGGTGGCAGGGAAGAGTGCCAGGAAGGGAGGGTGGGTTGTTGGTGGGGGTGGACCTCACCAGGTAGTCACGGAGGGAATGGTCTTTGCGGAAGGCAGAAAGGGGTGGGGAGGGAAATATATCTCTGGTGGTGGGGTCCGTTTGGAGGTGGTGGAAATGTCGGAGGATGATATGGTTAATGCGAAGATTGGTAGGGTGGAAAATAAGGACCAGGGGGGTTCTGTCCTTGTAAAGGTTGGAGGGGTGGGATTTGAGGGCGGAGGTGCGGGATGTGGATGAGATGCATTGCATCTTCAACTATGTGAGAAGGGAAATTGCAATCTCTAAAGAAGAAGGCCATCTGGTGTGTTCTGTGGTGGAACAGGTCTTCCTGGGAGCAGATACGGTGGAGGCGGAGGAATTGGGAATACGGGTTGGCATTTTTGCAGGAGGTAGGGTGGGAAGAGGTATAATTCATGCAGTTGTGGGAGTCGGTGGGTTTGTAAAAATATAATTTAATTACAATCAGGAACTTAACTGGTCAACCCACATGGTTAAGATTCCTCAGAAAGCAGCACACCCGTCCCTGCGTACTACTGGCCAATCAGAGGCTGGGAATACTCTATTGACACATTGTCAATGGGGGTGGGGGTGGGTGTGTGTTGTTGCTGTGAGTAAACAAAATGGCAATTTCATGAGACATCACAGCTGCATCCCCATCCTCCACCACCATGTTTTAAAAGGTGCAAGACTTGAACATATTTCTTTTGTTTGCAGAGAATTACATCTCAGTGTGCAAATGTGAGTTGCTTCCAGCAAGCATAATTGAGCCACAGCACTGACATATATGAGTTTCAAAGGATTAATATTGAGGAGAGCTATAAGCACCATCTATTATGACTTGTGTCAAATTGAATTGTGGATAGGATAGTCTAAGATCTTAAAAAAATATGGATGAACATCAGACCCTCCTCTTGGGCTCTGTCGCAAAGTCAATCATACCAATGAAACCTGTAACTAGTTGATCGCATGCAATAAACCACTTACTGTTCAACAGGAAAGTCTCTTTTAGTTAAACTAGTATGTTGTTTCCCTCAACTATTAAGAACACAACCAAATAAGATATAGAGGAGGCCATTCGGTCCCTCAAGCCTGCCCTGTCATTTAACAAGGTCCCTGCTGGTCTGTCCCAGGCCTCAACAGTTCTTTTCGCGAGCACAGCACTGCTGTCAACTCCCTGATATTTGAATCCGACCTGTTTTCTTTTATATTTCAAAAATATACTTTATTCATAAATACTTTGATCTATACAACTGGACATGCCATACATATGTAAACATTCCATTTCTTTGCGTATCGAAACAGAGTAATCATTCCTATTTACAGCTTGGTGCGATTACATTAAGCTGAGGTGCCAGCAGAGCCCAAATGACTGCGCGGGCCCCCTGTTCTTCTTTAGGCAGGCAGATGTTACACGAATATGGATGAACATCAGACCCTCCTCTTGGGCTCTGTCGCAAAGTCAATCATACCAATGAAACCTGTAACTAGTTGATCGCATGCAATAAACCACTTACTGTTCAACAGGAAAGTCTCTTTTAGTTAAACTAGTATGTTGTTTCCCTCAACTATTAAGAACACAACCAAATAAGATATAGAGGAGGCCATTCGGTCCCTCAAGCCTGCCCTGTCATTTAACAAGGTCCCTGCTGGTCTGTCCCAGGCCTCAACAGTTCTTTTCGCGAGCACAGCACTGCTGTCAACTCCCTGATATTTGAATCCGACCTGTTTTCTTTTATATTTCAAAAATATACTTTATTCATAAATACTTTGATCTATACAACTGGACATGCCATACATATGTAAACATTCAATTTCTTTGCGTATCGAAACAGAGTAATCATTCCTATTTACAGCTTGGTGCGATTACATTAAGCTGAGGCGTCAGCAGAGCCCAAATGACTGCGCGGGCCCCGTGTTCTTCTTTAGGCAGGCAGATGTTACACAGTGGTCTTTCCCCACCGCGCCTTGGCGGCAGCTGCCCCATGCTTCAGCGCGCCCCTCAACACATAGTCCTGGACCTTGGAATGTGCCAGTCTGCAGCACTCAGTCAGGGTCAATTCCTTCAGCTGGAAGATCAGCAGGTTTCAGACCACCCAGAGAGCGTCCTTCACCGAGTTGATGATCCTCCCGGCGCAGTTAATGTTCGTCTCGGTGTGAGTCCCGGGGAACAGGCCGTAGAGCACGGAGTCCCGCGTCACCTCGACAAATACCACTGCATTCCTCTCCAGACTTCTTCTGCGTAGGCACATTCCAGAAGGAGGTGTGTGACAGTCTCGTCCCCCCCACCCCGCAGCCGCTTCGAGGGCAGCATGTGGTGCGGCTGAGAGTCCGGGCGTGCATAAAGGATCTCACAGGCAGAGCCCTTCTCACCACCAGCCAAGCCATGTCTTGGTGCTTGTTGGAAAGTTCTGACGATGAGGCGTTCTGTCAAATGGCTTTGACAGTCTGTTCATGGAACCGCTCGATAGGATCCGCCCTCTCCTTTTCCCGAAGGGTCTCAAGGACACTATGTGCTGACCACTTCCTAATGGACTTGTGGTCAAAGGTGTTTTTCTTCATAAATTTCTCCACGAAGGACAGGTGATACAGAACGGTCCAACTACTTGGAGCGTTCCGCGGCAGCGAGGCCAGGCCCATCCTTCGCAACACCGGGGACAGGTAGAACCTCAGTACGTAGTGACACTTGGTGTTTGCGTACCGGGAATCCACGCACAGCTTGATGCAGCCGCACACAAAGGTGGACATCAGGGTGAGGGTGGCATTGGGCGTGTTTTTTCCCCCATTGCACCGGTCTTTGTACATTATGTCTCATCGGACCCGGTCCATCTTTGATCTCCACATGAAGTGGAAGATCGCCCGGGTGACTGCGGCAGCACAGGTTTTGGGGATAGGCCAGACCTGTGCCACATATAACAATACTGAGAGTACCTCACACCTGATGACCAGGTTTTTTCCCGCAATGGAGAGCGTCCGTTGCTCCCATCTGCCTAGCTTCTGTCTCACCTTCCTGATCCGCTCCTCCCAGGTCTTGGCGCAC
>NC_057712.1:65990365-65995187 GCF_004010195.1 Chiloscyllium plagiosum | reverse complement strand
TCCATGTACAGGGAGGTCTTAACCTGCAGGCCCCCGCTGCTAGGAATAGTCACCCCTCTCAGGCTTGCATCCTTCCTGATGGATTCAGCAAGTGGTTCTATGCAGCACACAAACAAGGCAGGAGAGAGAGGGCAGCCCTGCCTGACTCCAGATCTGACTGGGAAGCTATCTGATTCCCACCCATTGATTGAGACTGCACTGACAATGTTGGTGTAGAGCAGTCTGATCCAATTACTGATTCCCTCCCCGAAGCCCATTTTGGAGAGGACATCCCTCACATATGTATGCGATGTCCTGTCAAAGGCTTTCTCTTGGTCCAATTCAGGTGTCAGCAAACCTCGGAGCTATGGCCTCAGCAGCCGCTCGCAGCCCTGGCCAGGGCATTCGCAACACAGTCAGGGTGTCTGTGAAGAAGGTGGAGGAGCGCACACCGGTCGATTGGATGGTGTTCGTGAAGAAGATTTTGCTGGAGTGCTGCGGGTTTGAAGCAGCGGACGTGTACTGCCTGCAGGATTTCCCTGCGACAGGCTATTTTGATGTGACTTTCAGGAGCGTGAAGAATTGCGAGCAGCTCCTGAAGGTCTTCAAGGAGAAGGAGAAGGAGAGGGAACCTCTGTTCTCCATCTTGTCGGCGGTCCCGCTGTGTGTGCTTCCTGCGCAGAGGAGTCGGGTTGTAACAATCCAGATGTACGATCCTCACGTCCCAGCAGCGGATGTCCTGACCTTCCTGAGAAAACACGTCCAGGTCGACGGTGAAAGCACCGATGTGGTCGATCCTTTCGGGATCTGGACCAGCAAACGACAGGTCAGGGTAACCCTGAGGGTCGATGCCAGTGGGAACATCCTCCACCCACCCTCCAGCTTTGCCATCGGAGGAAGCAGAGGTTACCTACTGTACACAGGGCAGCCGAAAGTGTGCCGAACCTGCGGGAGGTCAGGCCACATGGTGGCGGATTGCAAGGTGACCGTCTGCCGAAACTGCAAGCAGGAAGGCCACCCGACCAAGGAATGTAAGGAGGCCAAGAACTGTAATCTGTGCGGAGAGGCGGGCCACATGTACAAGGCCTGCCCAAGACGAGGGGCCGCCACCTATGAACAGATGGCCGGAGGTGGCAACACGAGCCGTGGACCGCCTAAGACCAGCAAGGTACCACAAAACAGCACGGGAACAGTGTCTGGAGGCAACCAGAAGCAAGGGCGGGCTGTAGTGGAGCAGACTGCAGACAGCGGGGAGGTGCAGCAGCCGATCCAAGCTCCTTCAGGACAGACAGAGGAAATGGAAGAGGAGGGAACAAAGGAGGCAGAGGATTGGATTACTGTCAAAAGCAGGAAGAGGAAACCTCTCAAGGGCCCCAAAGCCACCCAGCGAAGGGGGAAGCGACACCTACGCGACGAGGATACAGGCAGCTCTTCCGACGGTGAGGACGGGCGCAAGAGGAGGGTCGTCACCAGAGGAAGAGACAGAGCGCTGCGGGGAAAAAGGAGGGCAGCACCGCCCAAACAGGAAAAGACGATATCTCTGAGGGGACGGGTAAAGGCCTCTCCCCACCCGATGAGAACCACGAGGTACCCACACGCCCACAGCTCCAGGTAACTGGGAGCAGCGGTCCTGTGACTGTCGGACAGAGAACTGGACTATGCGGACCCTGGGCCTGACCCGAAGACACCAGAGCGGGGAAATAGCCCCAGCGTGGAGCCGGACAGCTACCTCAGCCCTGGGAGGGTCCAGCAGTTTGCCGTCACCACGGGAATGCACACAGCTACCCCAGAGGGGCAAGACCAGCAGCAAATGGACACTGGTAACCTCGTAAACTGTTAAAATAGGGATAAGAATTGCCAGCATCAATGTGCGTAGCATCAAATAGGCTACGCGATGTGTTTCTACGATGGCCTTCCTGGACAATGTTAAAGCCGACGTCCTGTTCCTGCAGGAGTGTGGGATACCGCACCTTAGCAGCTACAGGAGATGTTCGAGCTTATGGGCCCATGGGCCGTCAGTTTGGTCGGGGGGGCAACGATAGCCGTGCCTCCGGCCTGGGTATCCTGTTGAGTGGAGTCAACTTCACCATCTCCGAGGTTAAGGAGGCGGTTGGCGGGAGCCTCCTCGTCACCGACGTCATGTACAGGAATGCTCCCCTGAGACTGATTAATATGTACGCCCCAGTGGGTAACAGTGAACGGATGGCCGTCCTGAAGCAGCTTCCACTGTTGCTGGCTACGTCCAGGCCGGTCATTCTGGCATTGATGCAGATGGACGATCCTGCGGGAGGGACAGTAAACTGGACGCCACGTCCAGAGCCCTGGTGGACACGGTAAAAGATGCCAAGCTGCATGACGTCTTCAGCACCCCTGCAGACGGAGCGCAACGTAGATACACCTGGTCACGGGCAGATGGGTCTATCCGCTCAAGGATAGATTACCTGTTTGTGTCCCGAACGCTCTCGGTCAGATTACCGACATCAAGCTGGTGTTCTTCTCTGACCACTGCCTCCTGCTGGCTGACTGTCACCTACAGGATGAGCAGTGGGCTGGTAAGGGAACGTGGAGTTTGCATTGGTTGCTTGTTAAATAAATTATTAATTAATACGTGTTGATTTTTATTTCTTTCAGTAAATGTCTAACAAGTGAGATCTTGTCCAATAGCTTATATCCATTGGTGTCCTGTGGACTTCTTTATTTTTAACTGGTCTCAAAGAGGATCATACAAACTGGTTTTTCTCGTGGGATAATTTAGTACAACTTAAATAGCAAATGCTCATCTTCAGTGTCCAACTTTAAATTCCTAACTACTCAGGACCTTGAGCCAGCCTGTCACAGAAATAAAAGCTCAAAACCTTTGATCATCTCCCAGTTCTGTGCACTCAGGGATTGGTCTGTTGAGTTGCCAATCAGACCTGAAACAAAAAGAGGATTAGCTCATTATTGTGCATGTAGAGATATTTTTATTCAAATCTGGCATTTGGGCAAACACCCGCTGGCCCAAAGATTGAAAACAATTACTGCACCACAACATGCCACCATGAGCCAATAGACATTTAACTTAAGTTGCTATCGAAATGTATTCAGGATTTTATTAACCTCAGGACATCTTTGATTTAATTCATTTTGGGCTGATTTGAACTTGGACTTGCATTTGAGGAGGCAGCTGATTGGTTTAATGTTTGTTTTCTCATTTGTTTCCAATTCCAAGTTTGTTGTTTTTTTTAAGCAAGGATTTAACAAACAAGACACAAATACTAAACTCCAAAGGTGAAGTTATGGTGAGTGTCCCTTACATCCTGGCAACATTTGACCGAGTGCCGTATCAGTGAACACAACTAACAGTAATGGTAGCAGGAATTTAACTGAAAACTCTATTGGTTGGAGTCATACCCTGCACAAAGCAGAATGCTTGTTGGCAAGCCTTGCTCTTTGCTTCGGAGGCCTCCAAGATAATCTTCTGGTCCAGGGTCCGCTCGGTGGAGCAGGACGAGACGTGCTCATGTTTCTTCTTCCAGAAGGTGCACAAAGAGAGCTCTGTGCTCAGCAGCCTGAAGGAAGAAGATGGCTCGGTAACGTCATCTCAGGCTGACGTCATGAGGATCAGTAAATCCTTCTATGCCAGTCTGTATGACGCGAAGCCGACCGACAGCGCGGCCTCCCAGTCGTTCCTGTTCTCTATCACGGAGGTCTTAGACGACAGAACATGAGAGAGGCTGGACCAGCCGCTATCTCTGGACGAGCTGACCAAGGCCCTCGAGTCCTTCGAAAAGAATAAAACTCCCGGAAGCGACGGCTTAGCGGTCGAGCTCTATTCTGCTCTTAGGGACTTGATTGGTCAGTACCTGCTGGAGGTGTATGCTTCGGGCAGGTACCATGAGCGAATCCATGAGGAAAGGCATCATCACCCTCATCTACAAATGAAACTAATATATTGAAAACAAACTGTGGACCATTCTTGCTCATGACTTGTTGGGGTTCCTGAACCTGGCAAATATTCCAGTCGGGATACGATCGCCTACGTGCAGGACAGAGGGTTGGATACCTGCCTGATCAGCCTGGACCAGGAGAAAGCCTTTGACAGGATATCACACAGGTATATGAGAGATGTTCTCTCCAAAATGGGCTTTGGGAAAGGAATCTGCAATTGGATCAGACTGCTCTACACCAACATTGCCAGTGCAGTCTCAATCAATGGGTGGGAATCAGATAGCTTCCCAGTCAGATCTGGAGTCAGGCAGGGCTGCCCTCTCTCTCCTGCCTTGTTTGTGTGCAGCATTGAGCCATTTGCCTAGTCATTCAGGAAGGATGCGAGCCTGAAAGGGGTGACTATTCCTGGCAGCAGGGGCCTGCAGGTTAAGGCCTCCCTGTAAATGGATGACGTCACCGTTTTCTGCTCGGATCCGCTGTCCGTGCGCAGACTCATGTGCATCTGTGACCAGTTCGAACGGGTCTTGGGGGCCAAGGTAAACCAAGGCAAGAGTGAGGCCATGCTGTTCGGGAACTGGGCCGACCAATCCTCGATCCCCTTCACCGTCAGGACCGACCACCTGAAGGTGCTGGGTATTTGGTTCTGGGGGGCTGGGGCATGCGCCAAGCCCTTGGGAGGAGCGTAGCAGCAAAGTAAGGCAGAAACTGGGCAGATGGAAGCTACGGTCGCTCTCCATCGCGGGAAAAACCTGGTCATCAGGTGTGAGGCACTGTCATTGCTATTAAATATGGCACAGGTCTGGCCTATTCCCAGAACCTGTGCCGCTGCAGTCACCCGGGCCATCTTCCAGTTCATATGGAGGTCAAAGAAGGACCGGCTCTGAAGGGACTCGCTGTACAAAGATCTGGGCAA
>NC_057712.1:65979650-65989968 GCF_004010195.1 Chiloscyllium plagiosum | reverse complement strand
CATCAACTGTGCCTGGTGGATCATCAACTCGGTGAAGGACGCTCTCTGGGTGGTCCGAAACCTGTTGTCTTCTAGCTGAAGGAGTTGACCCCGACTGAGTGTTGCAGACTGGCACATTCCAAGGTCCAGGACTAAGTGTTGAGGGACGCGCTGAAGCTTGGGGCAGCTGCCGCCAAGGCGCGGTGGGGAAAGACCACTGTGTAACATCTGCCAGCCAAAAGAAGAACAGGGGGCCTGCGTAGTCATTTGGGCTCTGCTGACACCTCAGCTAAATAGATGGATATATGATTGATAAACGTACAGGCCTGTATATAAAAAAATGATAAATTCTGATCTCTGTATGTAAATGTTTTCGAATGTATGGCATGACCAACTGTGCAGACCATCAATTTATTTTATGAATAAAGTATATTTTGAAATACACAAATGAATGAGAGAGTCCAAATCAATCAACAAGTTGACAAGTTTACATTTTTCAGCACAGATTTACAGGCAGATTGAGAATAAAAATCTGTTGACTTTAAATGAAGATGTCATGTATGATTTCACATGGTCACAGATCTCAGAACATCCAGATCCTCTTCACAATCTGGCATAATATCTATCATGTCAATGTAACCTGGAAGTAGTTGAAAACATTCAATCAACCACTTTGCATTCAACACACAAACTGCCTACATATCGACCAGAAAGTTGCTATCCTCTTCCACTCAAGACCAACAGACTCTACAGAATGCGAAATGTAAAGAGAATGGTGGCAGCAAGCATACCCCATGGCGATGTGCAGACTCTGTATAACTGCCTCTATGAAAATTGCAAGATTGACTGATAGAATCATGGAACCCCTACAGTGCAGAAATAGGCCACTTGACCCATCAAGTCCGCATCAACCCTCTGAAGAGCATCCCATCGAGATTCACTCCCTCTACTCTATCCCTGTAACCCTGCATTTCCTGTGACTAATCCACTTAGCCTCCACGTCCCTGGACACTATGGGCAATTTGGCATGGCCAATCCATCTAACCTATACATCTTTGGACTGTGGAGGAAACGAGAACAGCCAAAGGCACGGGAAGAATCTGCAAACTCCATACAGAGAGTCACTTGAGGATGGAATCAAACCTGGTTCCCTGGCACTGTGAGACAGCAGTGCTTAACACTAAGCCACTGTGCTGCTTTCAGTTGATTGTAGAAAAACCATTGTAACATTTGACTGCTGTTCAATAATGGAATTATGTCTAAGTTTAACTTAGCATGATTCAAGTTCTTTCTTAACCAATGACAGTGACCTTTAAGAGCTCATTCATAAGCTGACTTGGCATTCTGCTGCCAGAGGGTGGGATACCTATTTTGGGCCCTGCTGCCCCTCGCCAACTAGTTCAGTTTTCCTGATGCCACAAATCGAAAGCAGATACTGCTAATGGATTTTCTTGGCCCACTAGGAATCATGCCCACTCTTTGGATCCACTGTGTCCTATCCCACATCTGTAAAAAAAAAATGCTGTGCACACTTTTACTTTTTGTGTGATACTTCTCAGGGAACTCAAAATCCTGAAGCAGACACAGTCTGGCCTAATCCTTTAATAGACAGAAATTGGGAGTTTGTAAAATACTCATTCACACCCCGCTTCTACATATGACAGAATGCAGCTGGATGTTTGGAAACTTCAACATTAAATATACGGCACCTCACAATGACTTCCCCAGTTTCTTCCCCTCCTTTTTCATGTTGCTGTTAATGAGGTGGCATTTGAGTGACAGAATAGGTTCAGTGGACAGAAAGGCCAACTAATTGTGTTTCCAAGACATTTCCTATGTTACCATACTACAGGTAAACTTTGCAAACATTTTAATAATGTTCATCCCTTGAGTTCTTCTCAAAGCCACTTGACGATGATTGTTTTTCAGATATACTCCCTGTGGGCCTTACAGGCGAGCAGCGTTTTCAACTCGGAATTAAAAAGATACTATTCGTTATTATAGTACAGTCCTGTTTCTTTGTTTTCTCCTGCTCCTAAATCCCTCTGTGATTATGTGAGAAAAGTACATTGAGTACAATTTGAACAACTAACATATGGATTAACCCAGGAGCTGGACATGCATCCAATCCCCTTTTCTAATTGTGTAACATCCTTACTGTCAAGGGACTCCCCCTCCCACTTAAATGCTCTAAATCCAGATGTTTACCCATTCCTTTCCAGCCTCACAACTCCAATAATCATTGGACACGATGTTATAAGAAGAATAGCCCCTTGAGTACGCCAACAGAGCATAAGCACAGCCTGCTATTACTCACTGACCAGTTGTCTTGGTAATGGTCTAATATTCTCCAATTACACCCAGTTGTGTTAATAACTCAGTTTAACGCATAACTATATGCATTTGTAATTATGTAATTATGAATTATGAATACCAAACATTATCTGAAAAATGTAGTTACTGAATTGTAGGTTGAAAGTGGGATCTGATCCATCGCCACAATTTTGCTTTAGATGATGTCAGCTCAGTATTAAACTTTACTAATTTAGTTTGCCATGCATTGTCCTTGTAATGTTTGTTTGTCTTCTTTATGTAAGTACACTTCTGAATGTACGAGTGCAATTTCATCATGATGCACTGAATTGATATATGATGGGCACTCAAAGGAAAGTTTCCTAAATGTAATTGTGCAGGCAATGTGACCATTTGAGAAATATTGTAATTCTGAAAAGCATTTCATCAACGATTTGCTATAAGTATGCCTGGTAATACAGTAAGACATTTGAATAAAGAGCATACATTTGTTTATCCAGTACTTCTTTATTTTCTGGACTGACATAAAGCACAAGACCATAAAAGTTTAGTTTTCAGATTCTGGGAAGAATTTGGTTGTGATGACCCAATCACAAGTTTGTTCTATACCTGCAGTGTAGGGGATTGACTTGGTTCAATCTTTAAGTGACTTTGAAAGGCCAGAGATGCTGAACGAGCACCGTTTGGCTGGGGATTAGAAAACCTGACCTGAATTGGGTCCAATTAGTCGCTGATTGTTAAGTAATAGTGAGTACAGAAAAGTGCACTAATTAGCATTATGGAGATGAAACTCTCTTCTGAATAATTGAAGATTTTGCTGCAGGCCACACAGCAAAGCAGTTTGGCTCCAGTTTGGGACTGAAGACCACATTCTTATGTGAATTTGAATTAAGATGATCACCAACCTAGTCAATGCAGTCATGTGGGATACAGAAAAAATAGCTGCAGGAGATGGGCAGCTGAGATTTCAACAACAAAGAAGTAGTTAACAATATGTGCAGTATTTGGATACAATGCAAAATGTTATTCATGGACTGAAGACGGGTCCTTCTTGTGGTGAGGTGGTGGTATCCCTACCTCCGAAGCAGGATGCCCAGATTCAAGTCCCATCTGCTCCAGATTTGTCTCTGAATAGGTTGATTAGAAAAATAGGTAAAATATAAAAAAGGACGTCAGCTGGTGTGCAACTAACCAGGCTAGTGCATCATACAAAAGGAGGAGAACACTCCCCTATCGACATCAATGGAGCTGAGGTGGAAGGGTTAGAGCGTCAAGTCCTGAACCTCCCATGTAGATGCGACATTTAAGAAGGCACAACAATGCCTCTTCTTCTTCAAGCAGCTTAGGAAATTCAGCATATTCATGTGGACCCTCCCACCTTTTATAGATGCACCACAGAAAGCATTTTATTCAGGTGCATAATGGCCTGGTATAGTAACTGCTCTGCCCAGGGCCAAGTGAAACTACAGAAGGTGGTGGTGAGCTGCCTTCTTGAACCACTGCAGTCCACCTTCTTTGGGTTGACCCACAACGCCATTAAGGATGGAATTCTAGGATATTGACCCAGCAACAATGAAGGAACGGTGATGTATTTCCAAGTTAGGATGGTGAGTGACTTGGAGGGGAATTTGAAGGTGGTGGTGTTCCCATATATCTGCTGCCCTTCTCCTTCTAGATGGAAGTGCTCATGGGTTTGGAAAGTGCTGCCTGAGGATATTTGGGGAGTGGGGAGTATTCCATCACACTCCTGACTTGTGCCTTGCAGATGGTGGACAGGCTTTGAGGAGTCAGGAGCAGTCAGGAGGTGAGCCACTCACCACAGTATTCCTAACTTCTGACCTGCTCTTGTAGCCATTGAATTTATGCAGTGAGTCCAGTTGAGTTTCTGGTCAATGATAATCTCAGGATGTTGATAGTAGGGCATTCAGTGATGTTTAACACAATTAAATGCCAAGGGACAGTGGTTAGATTGTCTCTTATTGGTGATGGTCATAGCCTGGCATTTGTGTGGCACGAATGTTACTTGCCACTTGTCAACCCAAGCCTGGATATTGTCCAGATCTTGTTGCATTTGGATACGGACTGCTTTGGTGTCTCAGGAATCATGAATGGTGCTAAACATTGTGCAAGTATCAGTGAACATCCCCACTTCTGACCTTGTGACAGAGGGAGGTTCATTGATGAAGCAGCTGAAGTTGTTTGGGCCTGGGACACTACCCTTAGGAACTCCTGCAGAGATGTCCTGAAGCTGAGATGAGTGATCTCCAACAACCACGACCATCTTCCTATGTGTCAGGTATGACTCCAACCAGTGGAGAGTTTGCCCCCTGATACCCATCGATTCCAATTTTGCTAGGGCTTCTTGATGCCACACTTGGTTGAAAGGTCTGTCACTCTCACCTCTCCTCTGGAATTCAGCTCTTTTGTCCATATTTGAACCAAGGTTGTAACGGGGGTCAGGAGCTGAGTGGCCCTGGTGGAACCCAAACTGGGTGTCACTGAGCAGGTTATTGCTGAGTAGGTGCTGCAGGATAGCACTGTTGATGACACCTTCCATCACTTTACTGATGATCAAGGTAGAATGATGGGGCGGTAATTGGCCAGATTGGATTTGTCCTGCTTTTTTATGTATAAGACATACTTGAGCAATTTTCCACGTTGTTGGATAGATACCAGTGTTGTAACTACTGGAACAGCTTGGCTAGGGGAGTGGCAAATTCTGGAGTGCAAGTCTTCAGTACTATTGTTGGAATGTTGTCAGGACCTGTAGCCTTTGCAGTATCCAATGTCTCCAACAGTCTCTTGATATCACGTGGAGTGAATCAATTTGGCTACCTTTCTTTCAGGTGGATTTGTACGTGCTCCACAGAGATTTTACAATCTTTGCCACTATTTGTTAAGGCCCTCACTTTTACATGGATTACACATATTTGGACAAGGGCTTTGAGTGCGCAAAGTCAAAATATGATAGTAATGTCAAAGGGTAAATGTCCCTGCAATTAACCTGACAGCTGGGTACTAATGTGCACCAGACTGTTCAGTTTTGTTGAAATAAAGATTGAAAATCGCTTTCTTCCATACACTTACCTCTTAACAAGCTCCTTAAAGTGTTTAATCATTGGCTAAGTAACTTAATAGCCTGGTAATTCAAAACTATTCTGCAGATATCTGGAGCAGCAGGTGACTGCTGGCACCATGATGTTCAAAGGCCTCTGACATTATGTCCTGCCTTGTAGCCTTTTGATAATCCTTTGCATTACCTCTGCTTGTCTCTTCCCAAATGTTGCCCTGTCATAGAGTCATAAAGTTGTACAGCACGGAAACAGACCCTTCGGTCCAACTCATCCTTGAATGTTGTCATTGACAGTTTATGGTTTTATTCAGATTTACATTTTCTGCAATTTTGCCATGATGAACCTATAACTATGACCAAGAGGTAAAAAATAATTATAAGCAAAGTCTTGAGACAAATGAACTCTTCTAATTGAAGTAAAAAAAGTCAAATATGGTTTATAACAGGCTAGATTTCAATGGGGTAATTAAGACATAAAAACATTATGAATAGGAGCAGGAGTAGTCCAATCAGCCCCTCAAACCTGCTCCCTCTTTTGAGAGTTGGGTGGCATGGTGGCTCAGTGGTTAGCACTTCTGCCTCACAGCTCCAGGGACCCGGGTTTGATTCTAGCCTTGGGTGACTGTCTGTATGGAGTTTGCACATTCTGCACATGTCTGCATGGGTTTGTGCCAGATGCATTGGTTTCCTCCCACAATCCAAAGATGTGCAGGTTGGGTGGATTGGCCATACTAAATTTTCCATAATGTTTAGGAATGTGTAGGTTAGGTGCGGTAGCCATGGGAAATACTAGGTTACAGGGAAGGGGTGGATCTGGGGGGGGGATGCTTTTTGGAGGATTGGTGTGGACGGGTTAGGCCAAATGGCCTGCTTCCACACTGTGAGGATTCTGTTAAATGGCTGTATTACATTTGGACATGATAGCTGCCGGACACCATGAATAGTAAGTGTTTGCAGCTGAGGAACTTTGGATCTGAGTTCAGGAGTTGGAGTCCAAGCTACATATATTAAACCCCATCAGCAAGGTTATGGATAAATTACTCAAGGAGGCAGAGATAGCCCTCAGATCAGCTAATTCAAATTTGATCTGCAGTTAGGGGCAGAGGGGAGTAATTGCACATCAGGCAGGTGCGGAGATCCAGAGGGTAACATTTGAGGAACCTCAGCTTGTGCAACTGTCCAGTCATTGCAGAGCTCTTGCAAACTGTACAGGGGAGAGTGGGGACTACAGGAAGGATGAGTAAATTGATCATGGACTCATGGTATGGGATGTCATCCAAATAGGAAATCAGAACTTATTATCGGGTGCGGACAGTATAATTAGGGATGAATACCATTCTCTACAGCCGGGAATACCTTGCCTGGTGTCCGGATTAAGGACATCTTCTCAGTGCTGGAGAGAAACTTGGAGAGTGAAGGTTCAGATCCACTTATCATTGTCCACATTGGTAACAACAACATTAATAGGATCAGAAAGGGGATTCTGCTGAAATAATTTAAAAAGTATACCCTCCAAAGTAATTATCTGGGTATTACTTCTTGAGCCTCAGACAAAATGGCATTGGGTGAATAAAGTCAAGGAATTAAATATGACGCTCAAACATTCGTGTTGGTGGAATGTTTTCAGTTCATGGGGCAGTTGTTGAACGTAATTGAGACCTCAGGGAGATGTTTAGTCTCTCAGAGAAGAATCAGAATTAATGTTGTTTTCTTCAAACTATACTTTTTGAGTGCTGGTTCTGGGCTGTTGCTAATATAGCATGAAGTTTGAAAGCTTCCTAGCTAAACTGATCCACTAGCCTCCAGAAGCCCAAAGAGAAATATGAGTTAGAAATATTACTGCCTTTGCCTGGGTGAACTGAGGTGACCCTGATCAACATTTCAGAAAAAAAACTGCCAAGAAGTTCACATTTACATCTGTGAAACAACACACTATGAAAGCACTATGGCATTCTATCAACAAACACATTGACTTGGATCCCATTTACCACCCCCTGAGAAAAATAATGGGAATGACATCACCACAGGAAATGACATCACCGACCCAAGGAAGCTCAAACATATAAATAGAAAGCAGGCTACATCACTGGTGCTTCATTGAGAGGCTCACTGAAGATGTTATCTAGTATGTTGATGAAACGTCCGAAAACGAACTTTGCAGCTCCGTGATCAAACCTACATCCAAAGCCATTTAACCATTTTTTTTTTCATTTATCTTCTCACTATACTTGTTTGCCTGCTGTTTGTTTGAAGGAATGCTGAAAAAAAAGTTTCAGGTTTAAAGCATTTAATTAATTAGCTTTTCATGTTGTTTAATTTTCTCACTTTTGAAGTTATTGTGGACTTAATAAATTTATAAGTCTTTTATTTGGAGTCAAGAAATTAGTTATTCACAGAGGGTGGCACGGTTGCTTGGTGGTTAGCACTGCTGCCTCACAGCACCAGGGTGCCAGGTTCAATTCCCCGTGTCTGCGTGGATTTCCTCCAGGCAATCTGGTTTCCTCCCACAGTCCAAAGATGTGCAGGTCAGGTGAATTGGCCATGCTCAATTGTCCATAGTATTAAGTGCATTAGTCAGAGGGAAATGGGTCTGGGTGGATTACTCTTTGGACGGTAGGTGTGGACTGGTTGGGCCGAAGGGCCTGTTTCCACACTGTAGGGAATCTAGTCTTGGATTGGTTCTTTAGGAACCTAGTTAAGAATTATTGGAATTGCTACATGGGGGGCTTGGTTTTTTTTTACTGTGATGTGAGTATTCAGATAGAAAAACCTTTTTGGTTCTGTTGTTTGTTTCCGTGTCATAACGCAATCTAACATCGTTCTTGAATCATTGGTGTCTTGGAAACTTAAAACAAATTCATGAATTGTCTTGATAGTCACTTCTTTTCAGGCCCTATCCTGAAGGCCAGCAGGACCTAGGTACTTCTCATTCCCAGCTCCAACTATTTATCCATGCTACTTGTGGAATGTTATTTGTAACTGCTGCAGTGAAAACTCATGCAAAATATTTTTAAATTCATCTGCTATTTCCTTACTTTCAATTATTAATTAATCAGTCTGACTTTCTATCAGATCAGCACCCACCTTTCTTCTTCAAATATTCATAGAAAATCTCCCTGTCTGTTTTTATGTTTCTGGCTGTCTTTCCCTCATATCCTACTTTTCCCCTCTTTGCTAATTTGTTGATCATTCTTCACTCATTTCTACATTCTACCTAATTTTCTGACCAGCCACCTGAGTAACACAATATTTCAGTTTTTTTCCTCCGTTATCTTTAACATTGTTAGTTAGTCACAGATGATCGATTCATTCTTGGTATTTTCTTCCTTTTTGGAATATACCTATTCTGTGTATTCTGAAGTATTACACCTGAATGTCTTTCGCAGCTCTCTACTGACCTATTCTTTAACCTAATTTAACAATTCATTTTCATCAGTTCTGTTTTCATGCCTTCATGATTTCTCATTTTTAAATTAATGAAAGAGCCTAAGATTTACTCTTCTCTCCTCTGAATATAAAGTGCAATCCTATTACTGTCACTGCTAGCTAGGGGCACCTTTCTGTCTGAAATTTTCAATTAATTCCATCTTGTTACATAAGATCTAGTATAACTGCTCTCTGTTCAGCTCCAGGATATGCTGCTTTTTAACAATGATGGGTCAGAATTCCAAAGTACTGTAGACATTTTTAACTTATAATTACAAGATTTATTTTTACAAAAGATGACTGATACAGTGATACATATATACAGATATAAAGTGGTTGTTTTTAGAGAGTGAGAGAGAGACTAACAGAAGGCAACTTTTAAAGTATCAAAGAAACTTCAAATGATCTACAATGATCTCTTGTGACCATAAAAATGCCAGGGGATTGATCACCCACCTGTTCAACAGTAAGCCAACTCCTGTGTTTTATGTTCCAAACTGCACATATATGTTGTATTTACTCGCTTCGAAGAATACAAATGGATTTTGATTAATAAGCCAGTTTCAATTCCAGTATACTGGTGGGACTGGGTACTATTGTGAATAGGTTTAGGCATTATTGTATTGTGAAAGTCACAGTTGAATAAGTAGCCCCTCGTCACCCCAGTGTTGCAGGTAAATCTTTCTCTCACTCAAACATTGGCATCTCCTGACAATGTGTAAAATTGCCCAGTAATGTTCTTTTTGAAAAAATTGCAGAATTAATCCAATACAACCAATTACCACTCATCAGCACTCCTCCGGTCATCAGCAAAGTAATGGAAGACATAGTCAACAATGCTATCAAGCAAAACTTACACAGCAGCAACCTATTCACTAGTGCTTATCTGGGTTCTGTCAGTACCACTCATTTGCTGACCTTATTCCAGCCTTGGACCAAACATGGAAAGAAGAGCTGAACTCAAGAGACAAGGCCAGTAACTGTCAATTCAACATTTGACTAAATGTCCCATCAAGGACCCGTGGCAAAATTGAAGTTAATGAGATATGAGAGGAGGTGGGAGGATCTCTCTACTGCTTGGAATTATAGCTGACACAAAGAAAGATGTTGCTGGAGCCTTAGTCCAGGGATTTTATTGAAGGAGTCTTTCAGAGAAGATATTATTTAATCAGCAAGTTCAATCATGTTATGTTACACCTCTGGATCAGGTTGGACATGAACCCAGTCTCACTATCATTGCGCCACAAGAAATCCTAAGCTTCTCAGGCTGGTGTACTAGGCCGAACTACCTTCAGCTGCTTCATCAATCCCTTCATCAGAAGTGAGAATATTTACTGATGATCGCACTATGTTTAGCACCATTTGCAACTTTGCAGATAGAGTCATAGAGTCATAGAGATGTACAGCATGGAAACAGACCCTTTGATCCAACCTGTCCATGCTGACCAGCTATCCCAACCCAATCTAGTCCCACCTGCCAGCACCTGGCCCATATCCCTCCAAACCCTTCCTATTCATATACCCATT
>NC_057712.1:65979229-65979635 GCF_004010195.1 Chiloscyllium plagiosum | reverse complement strand
TTGCCCCTTAGGTCTCTTTTATATCTTTCCCCTCTCACCCTAAACCTAGGTCCTCTAGTTCTGCACTCCCCGATCCCAGGAAAAAGACTTTGTCTATTTATCCTATCCATGCATCTCATAATTTTGTAGACCTCTATAAGGTCACCCCTCAGCCTCCGCGCTCCAGGGAAAACAGCTCCAGCCTGTTCAGCCTCTCCCTATAGCTCAGATCCTCCAATCCTGGTAACATCCTTGTAAATCTTTTCTGAATCCTTTCAAGTTTCACAACATCTTTCCGATAGGAAGGAGACCAGAATTGCACGCAATATTCCAACAGTGGCCTAACCAATGTCCTGTACAGCCGTAACATGACCTCCCAACTCCTGTACTCAATACTCTGACCAATAAAGGAAAGCATACCAAACGC
>NC_057712.1:65970934-65978332 GCF_004010195.1 Chiloscyllium plagiosum | reverse complement strand
TATCTCATGTCCCCTTTTTGCCCTCCTGATTTCCCTCTTAATTATACTCCTACTTCCTTTATACTCTTCTAAGGATTCACCTGATCTATCCTGTCTGTACCTGACATATGCTTCCTTCTTTTTCTTAACCAAACCCTCAATTTCTTTAGTCATCCAGCATTCCCTATACCTACCAGCCTTCCCTATCATCCTGACAGGAATATACTTTCTCTGGATTCTTGTTATCTCATTTATGAAGGCATCCCATTTTCCAGCTGTCCCTTTACCTGCGAACATCTGCCTCCAATCAGCTTTCGAAAGTTCTTGTCTAATACCGTCAAAATTGGCCTTTCTCCAATTTAGAACTTCAACTGCTGAAAATCTCTGGTCTAAATGGCGCAAAACTGGATAACATCAAGACTAAGGCAGCCGAGTGGCAAGCAACAATTGTATTACACAAGCGTCAACCAATAGCCTTCAACAAGAGAGAATCCAGCCAAATCCACTTGTCACTCAATGGCCATTCCCTTTATAAATCCCTTCACAATCAACTTCTGAAACATTAACATGCACCAGGAACCTAATTTGACCAGCCACATGAGTATAATGGCTACAGCAACAGGTCAGAGGCTAGGAATTCTGACATGAGTTACTCTTAACTCTTTATTCCCTAGATGTTCAAAGTCTGTGAGAAGATTTGTAGCTCGGGTGCTCGTTGCTATGGTTCTGTTCGCCGAGCTGGAAGTTTTTGTTGCAAACGTTTCGTCCCCTGTCTAGGTGACATCCTCAGTGCTTGGGAGCCTCCTGTGAAGCGCTTCTGTGGTGTTTCCTCAGGCATTTATAGTGGCCTGTCCCTGCCGCTTCCGGTTGTCAGTTTCAGCTGTCCGCTGTAGTGGCCGGTATATTGGGTCCAGGTCTATGTGTTTGTTGATGGAGTTTGTGGATGAAGCTTGGCACTCATCCACAAACTCCATCAATAAACACATAGACCTGGACCCAATATACCGGCTACTACAGCGGACAGCTGACAACCGGAAGCGGCAGGGACAGGCCACTATAAATGCCGGAGGAAACACCACAGAAGCGCTTCACAGGATTTATTCCCTAGAACCTGTCCACTGTCTGCAAGGAACAGGTCTGGAACATGATGGAATATTCTCCACTTGCCTGGATGAGTACAGCTCCAACAATACTCGAAAAACTCAATGCCATCCAGGATAAAGTAATCCACTTAATTGGCACCCATCCACCACCTACAACATCCATTTTCTCCACTGCTGATGCACCATCTACAAGATACACTGCAGTAATTCATTAATACTCCATTAATGCTCTTTTGACAATATTTTCCAAACTCGCAACGTCTACCAGCCAGAAGTACAAGGACACTGGATGCATGGGAATATCACCATCAGCAAATTTCTCTCTAGGCTACACATTATCCTGATTTGGAACTACATCACTGTTACATTAATGTCACCAGGTCCCGGAACTCCCTTCCTAACAGCATGTGGGCATTCCTACACCCAAGGACTTCAGCAGTCCACGAAGACAGCTCACTGCCACTTTCTCCAGGGCTATTAATGAAGGGCAATAAATGTTGGCCAAATCCCATGAATAAGTAGAAAATAAATTGTTCTGTTGAATGTAGCTGTGCCACATTGAGCCTACCTGAAATGGCAGTAATGGTCATTCTGAAGGTTAAGACCTTATAGAGATGTATAAAATCATGGATGGCATAGATAAAGTGAATAGCCAACGTCTTTTCCCCTGGGTAGGAGAGTGCAAAACTAGAGGGCATAGGTTTAAAGTGAGAGGAAAAAGATTTGAAAGGGACCTGAGCGGCACCTTTTCTATGCAGAGGGTGGTGTGTGTATGGAATGAGCTGCCAGAGGAAGTGGTGGAAGCTGGTGTAATTACAGCATTTAAAAGGCGTCCAGATGGTGGTATGAATAGGAAGAGTTTAGAGAGAGATAGACCAAATGCTGGCAAATAGAACTAGATAAATTTAAGAAATCTGGTCAGCGCAGATGAGTTAGACCAAAGGGTCTGTTTTTGTGTTGTACAACTCTAAGACTCTATAACTCTAAATGCTCCTTTTCATTTCCTTCCTTCCTTGTCTGTCTCTTTATACCTTTTATTACTCCCTCAACATGTGAGATGTCAAACTTGGCTCTTGGAGCTTCTAATTGCTCCCACAGAGCCTCTTTTCCAAAGTCTATGCCTCTCCCCAATGTTGCCAGCTGTTGCTTGTTTCCTGGCTTACGCTGTTTTGCCTGCAGCTCTTACCACCTCTAAAGTGAAGCCTTTCTTCTGAAGGGTTGCATTCATTTTGTGCTTCTCACAAGAGTATTGCTGACTCAGTTTTTGTGTTTCAGCTATTGACTGTCTTAACGTTGTAATGTTCTTAAAGTGGGAAACTCACATGACTTCTCAATATTTTCCCTACTGGAGGAAATGGATTCTTTCCATTGTTGTTATATTAAGGTATTTCAATATGGTGACCACTGCAGAATACCATATTTAATTAGGCTGTAGATACCAACCAATGGTGTCTTATGATTCAGGTTGCCACAAATCCTCCTTTCTCATCTGATTGCTCGGACCTGTCTAATTATCAGTATTGGAGGATAAATCACTAGAGAGTCTTCACAAGAGGTATGTGTCTTCCAAAACCATGTGTGATTTATTGGATGGTGGCAGTCGATACGATTAAGTTAAGCATTAGTTAAGCATAATTACAACTCCCATGATGGGTCAATGATACATTTGTCAGCATCTGAATGTTGTGCTAGACTGCTTCAGTCTTCACTGAGAAACTGCCCGACTCTTTCATGTCATCCTTCGGGACGATTTCCTTATAACAACAAGAATGAAGAAACATTCAACTGAAAATTAGGATTGGAGAACATGCCACTAATTTGAGGGCTTTATAGTGACTGGGTGAAAAAAACCTTTCCTAACATGCTTTTGGATCTGTAGCTTCATTGAGATGTTAGCGAGGTGGTGAGATTGTAGAGTTTGAACCATCCCCTCAGATGTTATTTGTATGTTGTGTGATCACCATCAGGGGCTGAATTTATTACCCAGACATGGTCATTATGGGAATATGATTTGCTGGACCATTTTAGAGGGCAAATATAAATCAACCACGTTGTTTGAAAGGAGTCACACATAGGGCGGTTTGGATAAGGTCACAGGTTTATTTTGCTTAAAGACATTATGAACTACTTGGGTTTTTACATGAATCTGATAGCTTCATGGTCACTGTTAGTGAAAAAAGAATTCTGTTAATTTCCAGCTTTTTTCTAGAATGGCTTAAATTTCTCAAGCTTCTGTGGTTGGAGTTATTTGCAAAGCAAATTATTGACAAATTATTAGTAGTAGATCTACTTTGCCTCCGTACCATCGAATGTTGATATGGCACTAATCCATAGACACAACACTTGAACATGTCTAAGACATTGTTTTTCCTTTCAGTGCACATCATTTCTTCAAACTTACCTTCGCGTGCATCCTCAGTCTTGAGAACTTATTATACATTTTCCCCACACCAAAGGGTGGGAGGACTATATTCACTCAATGCACACTATGCAGTGGTTATCTTCTGTTTCAATAATTGGCCAGACTTACTGACTTTTGTTTTTGTTTTCTTGAGTTTCATCTCTTTCGAGTTTCCCGACTATCTTCTTTCATCTCTGTCATGCACCTGGAGCAGTCAAACTGTTAAGCTTCCAGACAGGAGGACTGAACTGGTTTCCCTTCTCTATTCCCTTTGTTGCGACAAGGTTACTTTAAAGAAAGGATCTCTTCGCTTGTGGATACACTTCTCTCAGATCACATGAACTTCTGTTTAAAAGGAACCAATAAAACCAGGTTCACTTAAATAAACAAAGAAAGTGAGTTTATTCATTTCTAAACACAAGAAGAATAAATAACGCAAAACACATACACATAAAAATAAGACATGAATTTAAAAAGAAAGAAGTTTTAAAAAAAGAAAAAGTCTCCAAATTATTCCCGAAAAGCAGATAGTTGAAAATTTCCACTGTTGCAGTAGAGGTTACCGATAGTGTTGACATTGGTTAGTTTTAGAATCATAGTTTTGCAGATTGTTTGAGATTCTAATTCCATTTGACTGATCCATTGTATTCTAGAATATTCATAATGAGAGAGGGTCCAATTTCCTTTTGTCTGTTTTGCAGTAGTTGGAGTAAGAGACGGTATTTTTACCTGCAACATGGGGTGATTAGGGGATAGTTTTTCGACTGTGTCTGTCACAGTATACTATTGTTCAAACCTAGGCTGATACACGTGAGAACGTTCAGTTCCCCCCAGCACACTTCAGTCAAGGTGAAACTGGCTTTTTAACTCCGTCCTTGTGTTTTCCTCAAAGAGGTAAAAACTCACCATGGTGTCTGCCATTGTGACCCCGAATCTTCAGGTGACTTGTCATTAAACATGGGATCATGAGCTCTAGTCATGTTTGTAGTCACAAGAGATGAAGTCCACTCTGTTTTGACTTACCTCTTCCCCCTTTAAAGGACAGTTGCTTGAAGTTCTCTTTGTACCGTCGGTGTGACATTCTGTGGGGGTCTCTCTCTTCAGAGAGCCACTTATCTGCAGCCCTTTAAAAAGATCACAATTTGTAATTGCACTTAAAAACAAGTCCACACTACTTTGGTATTCTGACTATAGTTGTGACAATATCAATGTGGTTCTCAACACCTACCGCTTCTGCTTTGGAAGAAGTTAATGGAACATGTGGGGACATGGTGCAAACAGCCATATTTAGGCATTTATGTTGCTTTGCTGGGAATTCTGCTGAATTTCAATTGGAGAAACCATACTGAGCCAGAGAGTCAGAAGCAGACCCTTCAGTCCAACTACTCCACACTGACCATGTTCCTAATCTCAACTTGTCCCACTTCCCTGTGTTTGGCCCATATTCCTCCAAACCTTTCCTCTGTGATACAGATGTGCAGAGGAGATTAGGAGGAGTATCCATTCGCAGGAGATTGCCTGAGCAAGGAGTGAGCAAGAACTTTGTTTTTTGACAGTAGGGAAAATTATCCTTTGTTTACACGAAGCCCTGTCATCAGTTTTCAATGTTATATATTTGAATACAGTAATGTTTTATTTTGCTGTTTTAACATTGGTTTGTACATGTAAGTCAAATGTGCTTATTTTTATTGCCTTAAATATATGAAGAAGAGTACAGTCGTCCTTGGAAAGAAAAGAAACAAAACATTCAGGAAGTAGAACAGAATGTACTGAACTATTCCCAGAGGGGTACGATTTACTTTAGTCTCTTGGCTGACCCATTGCATCTGTGTAGTAAGCCCTGCTGCACGTTGATTAGTGTTTGTAAAAATTGGGCTTATTTTTTGATTTTGTGAATGAATTAATTGTATTTTTAATTTTGTGACAACTTGTATTCAAATATGTGTTAACTTTTGTGAGAAGGATGGACATGATGAGCACTTGGAAATGAAGATTGAATTAAGATAAGATAGAAGAAAACAAATAAAATATGATTTAACCTGCAGTGAAAGAATGTTCTGATGTGCACTAATGTAAAAAATGTTGTTGCAATGAAGTAGATAATTGGCTGAGCTCAACAAACTTGCCAGTTTGAATATGATGTTTAAGCTGCACATCTACTGAGCCATTGGCATTAAACATGGCTCCTCTGAAATTATCTTTGTGACTTAATTTACTAGTAAATGACAAGTGACTTCATTTTAATTCTTCACCCATTACCACACTTCCTGTTTATTTTTCATGACTTTTTGAATTAGAAATATGTGTTCCATTGTTAATGAAGTTTTTCCACTTTGGGTTTCACAAAATGTCCACTCGGACAATAAGAAAATAAATCATTTTTAAAGTTGCGGTGCAGCTCAACTGTTGCTGCTGACCCTAAAGCTCCCAGTGGCTAGTCTCCACGGAACTCAGTCTGCTTCCAGGCAGCATGCATCAGAGAGACAGGTCACCAACAGTTAAGTGTAAGATATGTTTTGTAGTATTTGCAGCATATCCTGTGGGAGTAGCCACATCATGGAATCAACACAATTGAAATGAAGAAATATTTTAAGACAGTGCAACGTTTTAAGAAAATGGGAATTAAACCAGAAATTAAACAACAAACAGGTTTCTGGCTGTTTGAGTGAACATATCAGACCAAAATATTTGTTTCGTTCGCGGGTCAGTTCTAAGAAGAGTAATATTCCATTCAGAAATTTATTTCTGCTTCTCTCCAAACATGCTTCTGAACCTATTGGGTATTTCCAGGCACTTTCTGTGTTTTTTTCCAGTTTGTTGCTTTTATTTTAGGGCTCATCTCAGTTCTGACAGGATTTATCGTTATTTCAGAGCTGTAATCATTTTCCTTTTTAGGGGCACATGAACTGTGCTTCCATGTATCTTCTTGCATTAACGGAATGGCTGGAGTGATTCCCAGGATCTTTGGGGCTTATGCCCATTGGTGCATGTAGAATCTCTGTACAGCATGTGACCCAAAGGTATAAAAGTCTCAGACTCCATCCTAACCAGGACTAACTGAGGCATGAGATGCTGTTTGTAACTAAACAGCTTAATATTAACTCAGACGAGTCTGGAAACCAGAAGCTATAATAAAGGTCTGTTGAATATTTTAGGACCATTTCAAGTGCTTACGTTACAGGAACTAATACAATCACTGCCAGATACAAAGACCTGCTTGCAGGCAAAGCCAATGCCATGGTGGGAGATCAGTGGTTAATCCTGTGTGAAATAGTAGCCTTTTCTTGGTGAAGGTTGTGTTCTTTCCTAATGGGACTTTGGTCAGCAACTAACACAATGAAATAGTTTCTGTTGCACATGCTCAGCAGCTATTTTGGAGTAAAGATTTGCCCCACATCCATTGACTGAATCGTCTTCCCTCCTGTGACTCTGAAGGTTTCCTTTGCCAGCTAATACTCTAAGATAAAGACACGTATGTAGACAGTATTGACCCAGCCCTTTAGTACCTTGCCTGCTTTTTCACTATTTTAATTTTGTGCTCTTTACTTTATTTTTCGGATTTTACTGTCCCATTTCTAATCCCCCTTCCCCACCACACCCTGTACCCCAGGTACTTCCCATTTCATTCCTCCAAGAATCCAACCTCAATGTTTACCCTCCCTTGGATTTCTCTTCTACTCCTCCATATCCTCACTCCCAATTCACCTTTCTCCCCTATCATAAAGCACCCTTGCCAATTATATAAACTAGACTGTTGCACGTCATCTTTAAACAACAGTGAACTGGGTACCATGAGATTGTCAAGACTCAACCTTGAAAGCAGGACATAAAGTCAAAGCATTTTAATATAAAAGAATATTCACGGTACGCAATGGTAATACAAATCAAACTTGGCCACAGGCCCAAAACAGCCCA
>NC_057712.1:65837227-65970837 GCF_004010195.1 Chiloscyllium plagiosum | reverse complement strand
GTTGAAACTTTATTGCTGGAACTGCACAGCAGGTCAGGCAGCATCTAGGGAACAGAAGATTCGACGTTTCGGGCACATGCCCTTCTTCAGGAATGAGCAGAGAGTGTTCAGCAGGAGAAGATAAAAGGTAGGGAGGAGGGACTTGGAGGAGGGGCGTTGGAAATGTGATAGGTGGAAAGAGGTCAAGGTGAGGGTGATAGGTCAGAGTCGGGTGGAGGCGGAGAGGTCAAGAAGAAGACTGCAGGTCAGGAAGGCGGTGCCGGGCTGGAGGGATTCGGTTGAGACAAGGTGGGGGGAGGGGGGATGAAGAAACTGGTGAAGTCCAAGTTCATCCCCTGTGGTTGGAGGGTTCCCAGTCGGAAGATAAGACGCTCCTCCTCCGACCGTCGCGTTGTTGTGGTTTGGCGGTGGATGAGTCCAATGACCTGCATATCCTCGGTGGAGTGGGAGGGGGAGTTAATGGTCATCTTAGTTTCACTTCCTCTTTCATTCTTTCACACATTGATCATTTTATAAGTTTGTCCCCCTTACAACAGCTTGTTCCTTTTATCTAACTAAGTTCATAGACCTTTATCAAGGTGAGATGGCATCAATAATCAATTGATGCATCTGTTTAAAATCTGCAGTGGCACTTCCTAGTGATTAACAATTATTGCAATGGATGCGACTTAATGTTGTTCAAAATGTATTAATTTCCTTTTAACATAAGAACCATATCTAACTGGACAGTAACTGTTATTATCCATTACAAGTTAACACTCAAAATAACCACAGAAACAAGACCATTCTAAAGCGCACTGAAATGTGACCTGTGTAAAAGCCTTTGTACCTCAAAAGAGTTTCCTCATTTGTCTTCTGATTAGCAACCATAAACTGTGTCTCTTCTCTTCAGAAGGCTGGACAGAATAGATGAAGGGATGATGTTTCCCCTGGCTGGGGAACAGAGACCAGAATGAGGAAAACAGTCTCAGGAGAGGTCTTGTTTATGCAGTTGGCAATCTTGGACTCAGTTGAAGAGAAATGTCTTCACTCAGAGGGTGGTGAAACTATGGAATTCTCTACCACCATTGAAGCCAAGTCCCTGAATATACTTAAGAAAGAAATAGATTTCAAGAGGCTAAACATGTTAAGGATATGAGGAGGGATTGAGAGTATGGTGGGGTTGTTTGAATGGTGTGTTCCTGAATCTGTTTTCCATATTTCTATGTTACAATGTTCATTTCAGTTAGAAAATAGCAATCAAACCATGAACATTAATTATGATCTAGATATGGATATATTCCCTATGGAAGTTATTAAACAACTAACCATAATGTCGGAATATAATTTAATTTCTCACCTTGAGCCAAATGGCTTAAAAGGCCCTTAGTATTTAAGGGCAGATTCTTGCATGTATCTAAGTGATGTGAGCGAAGGCAGAATTGGTCTTGTGAGGCCAGTCTTGATATTGGAAGCATCTCATGCCATCTTTCATGGCAGCAGAGACACTTATTAGAATTGATTATGAAAACTCACGATGCATAATGGTTATGTGGAACCACATAGAAGGGCATCAGCAATGAGAGGGGTATGGGCTGTTGACAGTGACCACCGCTGAGGACTCCACAGGCAGAATGCAGATTAGCAGTGTGGACATCAGTAAGCTGTAATGTCGGGGCTCAGGGAAAAGTTGAAGGCAGTAATGGGTCTCCACGTATGGGGGGAGGTGGGCTGTAGTGATTGTAATGAGGGCAGCCAGGCAACAATAGAATATGAGCCCCCTGATTCGGGCTGGTAGCCTGATCCAGTCAGGGAGCCCTGGCTGACAGATATAAATAGGAGTGTCAGTCATCCTGTTCACTCTGAGAGATGGCTGTGAGGAAGCTAGACCAGTGTCAAGTACTATGCACATGTAAATGAAGGGTGATTTGGTGAAGGGATACTGGCCTCTGTGGAGTTATTTCACTGGCTGTTAGGGTAATAGGTAATGGGGACCTTGGGAGTGGGTTCCTTGTGAGCAAGTGGATCTGATGCTGATAATGCACAGTGCAGGTTGCATTCCCACTATTACTTTCCAATCTCTAGTTGTAAAGTGCTATGAGAAAATGGCTGGGACATGGGGACCTAAACAGCTAGAAAACTAATAAGATACATCAAATGCTTCATTGACAAAGCATCTCAGTTAAAAAAAAAAACAAGCTGAGTAGCGATTCTTAAGCATAATAAGTACCGTTTCGGTTGTCAGCCCACTTTATGCCTGCATTGGAGTCTGGAGGATGCCTTGCATTAAGAGCTTTGTACCTCCTCATCTGGTTTTCTCGGACTATCTAATGAATTTATTTGTGTTTTTCACATCAGCAAAATCCAGGAAACTAAGAAAGGATTTCCCTGGTGATATATTACCTTGGATGGAGTGAATATTTTAAATATTACTGAGCAGTTACATAATTGCTTTAATCATTGTAGATGGTCTGTTCTGTGACCACAATTTTGGTTAATTATATTTGTGCCCAGTGAATATGTGCTGACGTTAATGTAAAATTGGCATTTCTTTTGGAATTTTATAAATTTTATTTTATTTTTCACAAAACCAACTTTCTGGACAAATTAAGATGTTATGAATATATATTGGACAATGTAAATTTTAAAACTCCTTTATAGCTACACATCTGAAATCAAATCCAGGTGATTTCCAGTCCTTGTCTGTACATTAGTTTATACAGTAATCAATTTCCTGTGCTGAATGCCTTCAAACAGCACTCATATCATAATTGTCCATTTATGTATGGGGTGGGGGGGGAGGATGAACTTGACATAATGTAAGAGTTTTGTTTATTTAGATGGACATGGGATCTAATTCCATTGGGTATACTTGATTATATTAACTAAGGCTGATACATTAGTGCAGTACATAGTTGGTCTGTTCTACTTGATCTAATATTACTGGATAGAAAGGGGGGAGGCACAAGTGACAAGGGGGAGTAGCATTTTCGATAAGGGATAACATTATGCCTGTACTTACGGAGAATATTCCTCGGAATACGTCCAGGGAAAGTATTTGAGTGGAACTCAGAAATAAGAAAAGGATGATCATCTTATTGGGATTTTACTATAGGTCCCCCAATAGTCAGCAGGAAATTGAGAAACAAATTTGTAAGGAGATCTCAGTCATCTGTAGGAATAGTAGGGTGGTAATGGTAGAGGGTTTTAACTTTCTAAACACAGACTGAGACTGCCATAGTGTTAAGGGAGGGGAATTTTTAAGTGTGTACAAGAACATTTTCTGATTCAGTATATGGATGTACCTACTAGAGAAGGTGCAAAACTTGACCTACTCTTGGGAAATAAGGCAGGGCAGGTGACTGAGGGGTTAGTGGGGGAGCACTTTGATTGCTGTGCCCCTTGCTCAGATATTTGGATCATTGATATCTGCAGGTGAGATGCCGGAAGACGGGAGGTTGGCTAACTTGGTGCCACCATTTAAGAAAGGTGGTAAGGAAAAGCCAGAGAACAATAGGGACTGATATGGTGTTGGAGGGAATCCAGAGGGCCAGGATTTACATATATTTGGAAAGGCAAGGAGTGACTAGGGATAGTCAACATGGCTTTGTGTGTGGGAAGTGGTGGCTGACTAACTTAATTGAATTGTTTGAAGAAGAAACAAAGAGGATTGATGAGGGCAGAGTGGTGGATGTGATCAATATGGACTTCAGTAAGACATTCAACAAGGTTCCTCATGCTAGACTGGTTAGCAAAGATAAGAGTGTGGTGCTGGAAAAGCACAGCAGGTCAGGTAGCATCTGAAGAGCAGGAGAATCAACATTTTGGGGATGAGCCCGTCATCAGGAACGTCGATTCTCCTGCTCCTTGGATGCTGTCTGACCTGCTGTGCTTTTCCAGCACCACACTCTCAACTCTGCAGTCCTCACTTTCTCCTGGTTAGCAAGGTTAGATCACATGCAATACAGAGAGAGCTAGCCATTTGGATACAGAACTAGCTTGAAGGTAGAAGATAGAGGGTTGTGGTGAAGAGTTGCTTTTCAGACTAGAGGCCTGTGACCAGTGGTGTGTCACAAGGATGGTTGTTGGCTCCACTGCTTTATGTCATTTATATAAATGATTTGGATGTGAACGTAGGAGGTATAGTTAGTAAGTTGGCAGACAACACCAAAATTAGAGGTGTAATGGACAATGGAGAAGGTTACATCAGAATACAATGTGATCTTGATCAGGTGGGCCAATGGGCCAATGGATCGAGTTGTAGATGGAGTTTAATTTAGATAAACGTGGGGTGCTGCGTTTTGAAAAGCCAATCAGGTCAAGGCTTGTACACTTAATGGTTGGTCTTGTGGTGTGTTGCTGAACAAAGGGACCTTGAAGTGCAAGTTTATAGCTCCTTGAAAGTGGAGTCGCAGGTAGATTGGATAGTGAAGGAGGCATTTAGTATGTTTTCCTTTATTGGTCAGAGCATTGAGTATAGGAGTGGGAGGTCATGTTGCGGCTGTACAGAACATTGGTTAGGCCATTTTCACAATATTGTGTGCAATTCTGGTCCCACTCCTATCTGAAGGATGTTATGAAACCTGAAAAGGTTCAGAAAAGATTTACAAGAATGTTGCCAGGATTGAAGGGTTTGAACTATAGGGAGAGGCTGAATAAGCTGGGGCTGTTTTCCCTGGAGAATTGGAAGCTGAAGAGTGACCTTATAAAAGTTTATAAAATCATGAGGGGCATGGATAGGGTAAATAGACAAGGACTTTTCCCTGGCTTAGGGGAGTCCAGAACTAGAGACCATAGATTTAGGGTGAGAGGGGAAAGACATAAAAGAGACCTAAGGGGCAACTTTTTCACGCAGAGGGTATGGAATGAGCACTAGAGGAAGTGGTGGAGGATGGTACAATTACAGCATTTAAAAGGCATCTAGATGGGTATATGAATAGGAAGCGTTTAGAGGGATATTGGCCAAATGGGATGAGATTAGTTTAGGATATGTGGTCAACATGGACGAGTTAGACCGAAGGGTCTGTTTCTTTGCTGTACATCTCTTTGACTCAACGACTCTAAATTCTGGCAGTCATTCCTGCTGCCATCTCACTTTCTTGATGTACTTTATCTCTCCCTGATATTGACCGCGTCTCCCCAAGCTCTGCATGCTAATACATAATATATGACCCTGCTGGTTTTATCTGTGTAATGAATGAAATAATGGCTGTAGATTTATTCAGCAATAAGCAAGAACTTACTTTTATGCAGCAATTACCAAATCCATTGTATGAATCAAAACCCTTGGCATAATGAGTGCAGATCTGCTAATGCAGTTTGAAGCATTTGACAAGGTTTAACTGAGCTATTAAGTATGACAAAAAAAAATTAGTTTATTGCCAAGTGACACCAGATCTAATTATAAGGTCATGGCCAATGTGATATGAATGTTACACTTTTTTCTCAACATGTTTACCTCTCTTATTATAATAAAGTTTTGTTTTAATAAAGAAGTTCACTGGAGTTCAAATTATCCTTTAAAATCTTCACATCATGGATATCATAGGAAAATTCAATTTGTTCATGAAGATAAGTGTTATCTTCTCTGCTAGATTATCTTTCCTGTGCGCTGTGCACACAATGTTTAACACTCAGAAGGTAAGGCTGGCATTTTTAGCCAAACAATTTTATGTTGCACTTTTCCTTACTGGGCTGGAATGTTAGGAGACAAACAAACCACCTGCTTGGCTTGGAGATCTCATTATTGTATGGGAAGCATGCCTTATAAAGTAAAACACATGGTTCAAATTACTCACAACTATGGTGCAATTTGCAAAGTTCACAATTACTGAACAGTGTTACAGGCTGACTTAAATTATTAATGGAGCCTTGACTTGAGGATCCCCCTAAATATCCCGAGCATGTTGAAACAATAGGGATAAGCTTGTTCAAATGGTACCTCAGGCCTCTTTGGCAGCATTCATATGAGCACAGGAGAAATGCTGACTGACATTAGTCTGTTTGTCTTGTTGAACTAGCCATATACATACTCTGGTTATAAGAGCAGATCTGAAGCTAGACATACTGGGACAGGTTACTAACTTCCTTACTTCCCAAGATCTGTCCACAAGCTACAAATCACAAGATCAGAGTGCTTTGGCATATGCTAATAACAGAACCTCCAGCAGGGGCTGGTGATGGTGAGTGAGGGCAATTCAGGTAGTTGTGCTGGGTTCTATAACAGCAGGTGGCAACAGTGAGGAAGGTACTGAACAGGGAAGTTGGAGCAATCAAACAGATCCTCTCTGGAAGAAAGGTTGTTTTGGTGGAAAAAGGCCTTATGAGTTGAAGAGTCAGGCCCACAAAGGATTTCCTCAACCCGAGATATAAACCACAGGGGTAATGCCATATTGAGCATTATTTTCCCTTCATCATTGTAATGAACTGATGCCAGGAGAAGAAAGATTCATTGCTTTGCGACCTTTGGGCCATGTGTTCAAATTTCATGTTACAATCTTCAATGCCTGGATTAACACAATTCTAACCACCCTTCAGAAGCTCAGCACCCTCGATCTGGTGTCACTTGGCAATAAACTAATTTTTTTTTGTCATACTTAATAGCTCAGTTAAACCTTGTCAAATGCTTCAAACTGCATTAGCAGATCTGCACTCATTATTCCAAGGGTTTTAATTCATACAATGGATTTGGGCAGAAAGTGCTGATATTGTGTGTCCACATGGGTTTCATCCGGGTGCTCTGGTTTCCTCCTACAGTCCAAAAATGTGCAGGTTAGGTGGATTGGCCATGCTAAATAGCCCATTGTGTCCAGGGATGTATTCCCAAGATAACTTAAGGTTTTATAAAATAAGGTGTCATCTCAGCTCAGCAGAATGACCAAGCAGAGGCTGATTGCCAAGTTCGGTACCCATGGGAATGGCCTCAACCTGGATCTTGGGTTCATGTTACATTACAGGTGACCTCCCTACACACACACACACACACACTCTTACAGATCATCTCTCATACACATGCTTTCTCTCAGACACCCCCCTCCCCCCCACATTTATACTTACGTGCACACCCTCTCTCAAGTATATAATCCGTCACACTTGTGAACACATGCAAACACACACTCACACACACTCTCCATCACATGCGCCCACACACGCACACATCTAAGTCTTTGGGGTGGATTTGCATTTGCAGATTTGTATTTGCAGATAGATTCTATTTTGTTCAAAAAGCACATAATCTGTAGACAGTCATTCCAAATGACATTTTATAAATTCCTACTTTGGAAATAGAACCAATCTGACTCAAAGTTGGAATACAGACAGACTCTAACCTCACACCTTTAAGGCATTGTCTGAGCTGAGATGTCACTTTTTTTGAAAGACGTTCTGGAATTTAAATATTAATGAATCGAAACCTGCATACCCATTCTAAGTGATTAAAGACTCAACAGCAATCTAGGTTGGTTCAATACATTGCATCAGTTGTATAATACATTGATGTTTTACTATAAATTCTGTGTCCTATGATCCTGTCTCACTAGCTACCTGACGAAGGAGCAGCGCTCCGAAAGCTGTACTTCCAAATAAATCTTTTGGACTATAACCTGGTGTTGTGTGATTTTTAACTTTGCCTTTTGGGCATAAGAGTAATTTGAGAGATGATGTCAGGTAAGTCTGACACTGGGTGGGGATGAGAGGTGAGTCATAGGCTGGATGAGGATGGGGAGGGGGTATAGTTAATCAGTTGCGTGGAGCTGAGCTTGTTTGGGTCTGGCCAACCATCTACCTCAGTTACTTTAAGTTGTATTGAAGACTTTAATCCTGGTTTAGACACTGACTGTGACATCAAAAAACAAGATATATTTGCACAAATGACCACCAAAGCAACTGGATTCAAAGTGAAATTTGTATGTGGATAAATCTTCTGTGCAGCAGGAGTTTCCTGTGACCTTTTACTTATCCCAAATCACAGGACTGTCTGGAACTCATTGTCAACGGAAACACTAAATTACTGCATAAACCAAAATTATAACCTAATGACTCACAGTCAGATATCCATGTCAAAATTAACGTAACATCATTACTGACTGTAGACAGATATAATCTTAAAACATGTTAATAGGTTTCGAGATGATATCGACATAATGTAGTGGATTTTAACAACCCCTCACTGACATTCTCAGATGAGTTTTCCTCCTCCCACAAAGTATAATTTATTTTTGATGCCTTCATTAGCTTAATAAAAGATATATTAGAGGGTATTGGTTTTCCACCTCTTCCCATTTGATAATCTTTTAATTTGTTAGTTCAAGTTGAGTATGCTGGATGCATTATTTCATCATCCATATGATGCATCCTAAAGGGGATACTAATTTGACTTACATCAAGTATTGCAGACATCTCATTTGGTGGATTGACAAATATATCTGAGTCTGTTATTATGAATCTAAAATCACAAATTAGTCCAAGTTTTGATTTAAACATAATCAGCTACAATTTTCAGTATTAGAGAAAAAATAGACTTGAGTCTAAGCTTTGAAATATCCTCTCACAAATTTTGTCACAATGAACAAAACTTAGTCAATGTGAGACAACTTTACATGCCCTTTCTAGAAAGTGTTTAGCACATAATCTGTACAATAACTGTTTAGGTAGCACAGTGGCACTAAAGCATTTATGTTGATTTTCCACTGCACATTAATGTTCCTGCACCAATAACTCTACCCTTTGCATCACAACCTGAACTTCAGTCATTTTGACATTATTCTGGATCTTACCTTTAATTGCCTCAAGGGTCAGATTTTGCTGAGGGAGTACAGGCTCTCATCTTCCATTTGTTCGACTTTTGAAACCTTTGCTCACAAATCTGCTGAATGTGCAAGCTGACGAAGAACTTCTTAAGAATTTTTTAAAATTTAAATTTTCATATTTTTAAAATCTCCTTGAAATATTCAAAGCATAAGGTAGGATTTTTTTGGATGGTGGGGTTTCCGAAGGAGGGCCTTCCCCCTTACTTAAAACTAACTGCACAGATAAGACTGTTGGCTACACACTCTGCATGGATCACCCCTTGCTGTGGGTAAAATAGCAATATCCATAGGTATTCATGAGTCACTTAAGAACCCCAATCGGCCCAACAATGGGCAGATAGCCTGCTGCACCTGTGGCCCTGAGTAAAATGGGAGATGGGTCAGCATGGCAGGCAATCCATGCACTGTATGATACGAGATACACCACCTCTAAACACAAAAATGGGGATCTGTAAAATTTCGCTTCAGAAGAAAAGAGGCTGCATATGTATAACAGAATTTTCAGTGCCAAGAATTAAGTTGATTGGCAGTAATTAACAAATATTGCATTCTTTAAAGGGTAGTTATGGCACGATGACTAACCTTAAGTATCTGTGATGTGATCAGTTCCTGACTATCTCTCAAATTCAACAGCTTTATGATATTCAGTTGTGATGTAGACAGTGAAATACTATTCAGCAAAGTTTAGATATTTATACTTATTCATGTATCTGCACCTTGACTGAGGTTGATGGACCATTTATGCATAAGTAATACAAGTTATCAATTTGACAACAAACCTTCTGCCATTGAGTGATGTGATTTAAATGCATGCGAATCAGTGGCACTGCAGTTCTGAGTTTCCAGATCTTAAGTTTACGAATTTCTTGGTGTAAGTTAGCCTGTGAATGATCAGTATCAGAACCACATGGTGTATCCATGGAATGGTTCATGAGTTCTGAAACTACATTACTCTTTCATCCCCCTTTTGGTTTTTCAAATTTTCCGATTTAAAAATTACCTGCTACACTTTAGTTTCAGATATGATTGAAGATTAGTTTGTTACGCAGGTATTGCTGAAAATTACATTTGGAACAAGTGATATAGGTATTAACTAAAACATAGGTACAAACATTAAAAACAATAATAGATACAAGATTTATAAATATGAGGATATGGTCAGGCTGTTATGATTACAGACCTGACTTGATTGAAGGTTTCTCCTTCCAAGTTGAAGGTGTTGGAAACTTCAGTGCAACTGCAGCAGCTGCAATGGCTTCAGTCCTTGTTTAGTTGGACTGGACTAAACCAATTCCAGGAGAGACTGGAGGATCATTTGGTTAGGTTTTCTCAACTACAGGTTGTGGTCCTCAGTGGCCTAGTTTGGTACAGCAGTCCTTTAACTGGTCTGCCTCCTTTATTTGACAACTATCTTTCTCATTGTGTCTCTCTGAATGCTCCTGGAATTTTGACAAAATGGTATCTTATGGCCTGTCTTAGCAAAATGCTGCTGTATTAACTTCAATGAATCATTGTTCCACAAAACAAGGTCAGTTATGCCAGTATTCCATGTGATGTTCTTCCAGTGTCTGGTTCTTTTAAAAATTTTGAATTCTCAAGGAAATTCAGTGCGGTAGTAGACAATTCAGTCCTTCAAGTGGACTCTGCCATTTAATATAATCATTGCTGATCTGATCCACTTTCCTGCCACCTCCCCATGTCCCTTTATCCTGCTTTTCATCAAAAACATATCTATTTCTCTCTCGAATCCATTGATTCTGCCTCATTTGCACTTTGTGTTCACCTATCCCTACTTCACCATCGTCCCTCCCTTTATCTGCAGCTTTCCTCATACCCATCCCCAGTCCTAAAGAAGGGTTACGTCTGAAATGTTGACTTCTCCACAGATTTACAACCCTCTGAGAGAAGTAGCTTCTCCTTGTCTCAGTTTTGAATCTACCTTCTCTCATTTTGTATCTTTGACCTCTTGTTTGAGACTATCGCGCCAGGGGTACATCTGTTTGGTTTTCATCTTATCAATCCCATTTAGCATCTTATATGCCTTACTCATATCACTCTTCATTCTTCTGAACTCCAGCAAGTACAAGCCCAAACTATTCAACTGCTCCTTGTACAATAGATCTTTCATCCATGGAATCAATCGGGTGAACCTCTTCTGAATTGCTTCTCCTGCCATCACATCCTTCCTCATGTAAGGAGACCAAAACCAGACACAATACTCCAGGTGTGGTCTCACACTTTAAAAGGATTTTTATGTTGTCCAAGGATTAATTGGACTTTAAATGTCTCCTTTCTGATTGATATTGAGATACTACATCAGTCTCTTGGCTTTTAATTAGAGTCATAAAGTCATACCAGGGAAAAGACTTTGTCTATTTATCCTATCCATGCCCCTCATAATTTTGTAAATCTCTATAAGGTCACCCCCTCAGCCTCCGATGCTCCAGGGAAAACAGCCCCAGGCTATTCAGCCTCTCCCTATAGCTCAAATCCTCCAACCCTGACAACATCCTTGTAAATCTTTTCTGAACCCTTTCAAGTTTCACAACATCTTTCCGATAGGAAGGAGACCAGAATTGCAGGCAATATTCCAACAGTGGCCTAACCAATGTCCGGTACAGCCGCAACATGACCTCCCAACTCCTGTACTCAATTCTCTGACCAATAAAAAAATGCATACCAAACGCCTTCTTCACTATCCTATCTACCTGCGACTCCACTTTCAAGGAGCTATGAACCTACACTCCAAGGTGTCAACAAAAGCAGTCATGTGACTTTTGAAATCGTCTGGAGGATTCAGAGTCCATTTTAAAACAGAATATTTTGCATAATTGTAATAAATATATTGTAGCCATACCACAAGGATGCCACAAACTTCTGAAAGAGATCTCTCTGAACCTGGAGAATGGACATGTATCACTTGTAATCTTTGCAGCTGACAACATTTTTTTTACCATCACTTTCCTTTCTCCCGTTCTGTCCATGTGGGTGTAGGCTAAAGACAGGTTGAAGATGACTAGGGATCACACTCATAACTTTCACAAAATTAAATCTAGGTTAGATGTCAGGAGATGGTTCTTTTCCTTGAGTATAGTCACCTCTAGCAGTGGACATTGATAGATTGAATTTCTTTAAACGAGAGCTATCTGTAGTTTGGATGAACATCGCCTCTTGCCAAAGGTAGGTAACTTCAGGAAATGCAGGGCAAAGCAATTTCCTAGGCTATCTTCAGCTACCCTGATGGGTCCAAGTAGACTTTTCAAATTTTGTATAGTGGGTTTTGCCCCTGAGTTTTAGCTTTTGCTTACTTTTCTCAAGGGTTCTCAGATGTGAGTGAAGTTGGAGAAAATATATATTATTGCAATTGTGTGGATTAGAATACATGTGCCAGAGATCTTTTACCTGTTGCTCTCACAATTGTAATGAAGGCAATCGTAATACATCTTATTTAAGGTTTTTGCAAGGATTTGTAACTTGTGGATGTGGTTGTTGGTTTGCTTGCTGAGCTGGTGAGTTGACATGCAAACATTTTGTCACCATGCTTGGTAACATCATCAGTGCGAATTCTGTGAAGCATTGTTGTTATTCTCTGCTTGATATTGACTTTCTAGCTGCTTTCACACCATAGTTAGAAAGCAGAATCATTTATACATTGAAAAAGTTCAAACAGGCTGGGCACATAACCAAGACAGATTACCCCAGAATTAAACCAGAAGGTTTCAAAACCCTGGCTTTTAAGGACTCCCCAAGGTGCAAAACCAGATACCCGCTCCAGACCCATAGTTTCCCTACTGAACAGATTGACACACAAACTGGCCAAGGAACGACAACTGAGACTGAAACACATGCTGCACTACTGGATGAACCAGAAGTGCTGACCTGCAACAACACGATCAGCAAGGTCTATATGCTCAAACTACCAGACTTATGCTTCACCACTCACTTCGTCTTTAACGGCTAAGTATATCAACAAATCAATGACACACCCATAGGATCACCCATCTCAGGACTCACATTGGAAGCAGTCGTGCACAGCCCTTCCCCAGATCAAGCCAAAGCTGTTAAACCGATACATGGACACATTTGTCCCCATCAAACACACTAAATTAGAGGTAATGCACTACCTCATCAACAACATATTCACCAGTATCAAATTCATCAGAGACGAGGAGAACAACAATCAAATCCCATTCCTAGATGTCATGGGAATTCCTAACCAAAGTATATAGGAAGGCTACCCACACGGACCAAATCCTTGACTACAACAGCAAACACCCAACGTCCACAAACAAAGCTGTGTCAGGACACTATTTAAATGAGCCATAATGCACTGCAACACACCAGAACTATGCAAAAATGCAGAAGAAGGCTAACACAAGGTATTCACAACAACGGATACCCCAACAGCTTTGTCCCCCGATGACTATCAGACAGACAACACCAAGAGAACACTGTACGATCTAATACACTGGTCTCCCTACCCTATATTAAGAAAATGACAACCAGACTCCTATGACCACTTGGAATCATGGTAGCACATCAATCCACAACCACACCAGGCCAAGTAATCACAAGGACGAAAGACCCCATACTCACAACATGCACAACCAACATAATACACAAAATCCCGTGTAATGACTGCCATAAACACTATATCTGAAGAAAACTAGCAATCTGGATACATGAACACCAACTAGCAACAAAATGGCGTGACCAACTCTTTCTCATCTCAGTGCAGCCAAGGAGGGCCATCAATTTGACTGGGACAATGAAACTGTCCTAAGAGACGCTAACCAGAGACATGCACGGGAATTACCAGAGGCCTGGTTTTCAACCCGGAATGCAATGAAGAAGCATGTAGAAATAGATTCCACATACAAACTACTGCAGAGAAAAGAAACAGAAATGATTCAACCCACCTTAACAGACTGAATCATATAAATTTCAAGCAGGGTAGAACAACAATGCTGCACAGAGGTTGCACTGATGATGTTAGCTGGCATGTTGATAAAGCATTTGCATGACAACCCACCAGCATGGTGAGCAAACCAACAAACTATATATCTCATATAATTTTGCAGTGCGGTGTTAGAACTGATTGGAACACATTAACTAAATTAATACCAAATTTGCTAAAGAGCTAGTTGAACAGAATTCCTGATTTTTTTTGAAACTTTCCTGATGGCTTTGTGAGTAACTGTACTGTTCTGTGGCTGGGAGATTCATTAAAAGACAAGTCTCAGATTCAGTCTCTGTTTGGAGCTCAGTTAGCTGACCTCAGTCGGGGCAGGACTTGAAGCACTGCTGTCGGCTTCAAGATCTCTGGCTATGAAAGAAAATCAGCTGGGTTTCTAATATCATGACGAGTCATGTTTGAAAAAAAAATGATTAAGTTATCCAGTGAAATTGACATTCAGTGGCAAAAATGTAACATTTAAGCAAGGTAACTTGGTTGAGATTCAGTGTTGCCAACACCACTCAATGTATCTAAGGGAATCTATAATATCAGAGAGAAGCAGAGAAATGTGTTGTGGTGAGAAGTTTCAGTAAACTGCAGTTCCTAAAATCTAAAGGATCCAAGCTCCCCTTAAACCAAACTTCAAAGTTAAAAACTCATTTAAATTCATGAGTAGATCAATACCTCGCAGTATTCTCTTTTGGGGTGTCAATAACTTTCTTCAGATTTCCTATATAGTACAATTAGTGATATTTTGAAAGTTACTTATTCCTGTTTTTTTTTGCATTCTCGTAGTATGGGTCTTGCTGACATACCTAGTGCCTGTCTTCAGAAGGGGCTGTATGGAATATACTGATAGATGGCAAAGCCATTATTTAATACCAAGACAGAGATTTGATTTGTTTTCTTGCTAACTATTTGTCAGCATGGAATATATACCGGTCAGGATGTTATTTTGTAAATTGGCCTCCTCTGATGATGATTCCAAACATACTGATGAACTTATTTGATGAATTTACTCATGAGGGTCTAATTAGATAGGCTTGGCAATATGAACATTTTAGTCCACAGGGGCTTTGCCTTCATGCAGTTGCTAAGGCAGGATTCAGTTCCATTTATATTCTATTGTGTTTGGACATCAAAGAACAAATGCAGGTTGAAGGGTGTATGGAGTCAGTATATATTTTTAAATTTGCATTGCTTCACAAAAATAAATAGAAACATTTAAGTACATATTGAAATTTCACCTTGATCACTGCTAAGACTAATAGTTCATCCTACTAACTAATTCCATCACATACATCAGACTGTAACTGTGATGCTTTCCCTATAAATCTGTGTTTTATGACCACATTAGTACCACATTAACAGCATGCCTTGTGGAATTGAATTAATAAACACGACTTCTATATCTATCACGTCTAGTAGTAAGTCTCAATGTGTAATTTTTATAAGTTCTATTTCAGCTGCAGAGCTAAAATATTTATACTAGCTTGAAGTTGAATTAAATTAAATAGAGTCCTAATTTTCTGGAGGTTGCCCATTTGGGGAGAGGTGCTAGAACTAGTGATGGAATAGTTGAACTTTATTTCCAAGCATCAAAGAACTAGTGAGAAAATAATCTGAGACCTGACATATGAATAATTATTGTGACAATAGTGTACAGGAGGAGAAATGCTTGCATATTTGAGTATAAGACTAATGTGTTATATATTATGACCAACTGAGTTTTACAGCCGTTAGACAGGGTAGGCATAGAATTGGGCAGCAAGGTACTGGCATAGTGTCTGTTTCCTGCTTTCCCTGCCCAACCCTGCAGGTATTTTACCTGTGACAGAGGAGATGTTGGTTGTCTGCTTGGAGCCAGTTAAGGCCCTTAAGTGCCCAAATAATATTCACATAAGGACCTCTTCCCACTGTTGCCTGTTTTGGGGAAAGCCATGTGATATATCCAGGCAGCTATGCATTGGCAGCCTTGTTGTTGGCCGCAAATGCTTTCTCCTTCTGCAATTTCTCCAGCCCTTCCAAACTGATGTTCCCAGCAACCCAACCTCCTCATCAGAGCTCATCAACCCAGTTCTAGCTAAACATTGGGCAAATCTCAATGCCTGAGCTCCACAGGTCTCCTCTTCAGAACAGTTTGCAGTAAGAGAATTGGCCATTTCTCATGATTAGTCAAAGGTCTGATGTCTGTTAAATGGGTTTGAATGAGCTCCAAACTTTTATGTCAGTGGGGAGCCCATCCAAGTGTAGAATTGGATCCAAAGATCTGGGCACTAACTTGGTTTTAAAATTTGTTATGATGTGGAGCTGCTCGTGTTGGACTGGGGTGGACAAGGTCAGAAGTCACATGACACCAGGTTATAGTCCAATAGGACTATATGAGGGAAGCACCCTTCACTTCACCTAACGAAAGAGCAGCGCTCTGAAAGCTTATGACTTCAAATAAACTTTTGGACTATAACCTGGTGTCTTGTGACTTCTGACCTTAAAATCTGTTAGTTTGAGATAAGGGGTTTTTTCCCTCCAGTTTCTGCTCAAACCTGTTTGCCAACCACAGATCTAATAATCTGATCTGAACAAGCACATTTGGACAGCATTTGGACAATGATTATTTATAAAAATTCTTTTTAAAAATCTCTGTATATGTGTAAGCATAGTATAATGCACAGTTTTACTAATACAACTGAATGTTGGTTTATTACCTGAAATAGTCATTTGTCTCATCCATTACCTGTTAGTAACTTGATTTAAAAAAAAGGAAATGATTTTTAAAGTTAAATTGTTTTTAGATACACTGGTATTCAAGAAAGAAAGAGATGTACCCAAGTGTATTACTGCGTGGGTTCAATTCCTGTAATGGCTGAAGGCCCTACTTTCTCAACCTTGCCTGAGGCATGGTGATCCTCAAGTTCATCTCTGTCTCTAACGACAGAACAGCTTATGGTTCTCTGGGCCTGTGCTGACTTTTACTTTCATTTGATAAGGTGAAGCATGAATTTTAAAGGGCATATTTTAGAATCTCTTGACCTTAATGGAAAAGACCTTGGTGATGATAAATCTTTACTGGGAACAATCTGTAGAAGCAAAAGTTAGGAACGCTTTAAGTGATTTGTGTGAAGATTTATAGACGGGTAAGACAGGAGTGTATTTTCTTTCAACAATTATTTATATCGTGAAAATATACCTGTGGAGATTGAATGATTTCTGGGATTATTAGTTGGAGTCTACAATCTTAATATAAAATTGACCAATGATGCATTGCTTATTGCTGATTCTGAAGAGAAACTGAAAGATTTTGAATAGTGAGTGAAAGTGAGAAGCAAGGACTGAGCACCAGTTGTAAGAAAACAAATTGTCTCATAGTCCAAAAAGGAAATTAGGCAGACAGATCCCGTTACCTCGGGACTGAAAGTGTGATCAAAAATTAAGACAAAAGTCTGGAATGGCCAAAAACACATTTTCAAAAAATTATGACAGTCAGCAAAGTGATTTGCAGCATTAAGCTTGCAGCATTGTGGTGTTTTGAGGCGAGTAAGGAAGCTGCCTTAGACAAGTCACATTACCAATGAAGATGCATTCATAAATCTGGGACCAAAAGAACTTGCTGACCAATATCAGGAAGAGAAAGTTGGAATTTCTTTGGCATGTAGTAATAACTTATGATTTAGTAAGTCTGATGCTAATGGTAATAATCCGTGGTAAAAGATGGTTAGCAAAGAAGGACCTTTTTTAAAGAATCTTTCAGTCCCGCAAAATGTACCAGCAATAGAAATGATCCCCTCATCGAGAGGAAGTTAACATCAAGGTCCAGGGTCGTCAACATCCTCTTGGTATTATTACCTGACAGCATGTGTTAGATTAATGTGTAACAGTCAGTTTCTCAGGTAATAAAACCTGATTGAAAGCTTTTAAAATGTAATGAATGGGGTCCTTGCACCAAAATTAATTTTAAGAGCCTCCATAGTTGTGCAGACAGAAAACTGACACCCCATGCCACCAAAATGATTTCACTGACTGGTGCTTTATCGAGCTTCTCTTATCGTTATGTCTTGGTGATCATAAGTCCCAGAGGACCATAGAGCTACTTTCTCATGAGAGATGAAAAACTTAAAGGGTCATATGATGCGTGGCCATGAGGTACCCATGTGGTGTCCATTCCCAAGTCATTTTTGTGGTTGCACCCTTGATCTATTCAAATATTTGGTGAAAAGTATCAAGCATGCTCTTTCTTGGAAAAGGCAATGAGCTATAGGTGGATGTCCTGCTGAATGTTGTAACACTTTTAATATTTTAAATGTGAATCCTGACAGATATAACAGAGGCTGTTGCACAGTGGAACTGTAATGAACTGATGGAGATGGCTGCATCACTACACATAAGGCACCTGATGGAGATGGCTGCCACCCAGTCTTGTGTGTGGCAGCCTTCTGCATTGACAAACTGAGAATGCGAGTTCACATTCTTCGACTCAAGAGGAGGGAGTGACAAATACCCTGGTGGAGTGTGGCAGACGTTTATCCTCACACGACAGCGGAGTCAAATTCTCACAAGCTATCTAGAGATTATGATCTCTGCAGCTACCTCTGGTTGGTCCTTCTTTGTTGGTCGTGATACCTCCTTTTGCCATCCATAGGGAAAAGAACTTCCCTTCTCTCCTGGATAGAGTTCAGGAGAAACACAGGGTGGATGTCACTAAATGATGGGACTGCTCTCTGTCACATGCAGGAGCTCACCACAATATCTCCAGAAATACCATAGAGTATTTCCTGAGACTTTGTCCTGATAGAGGGTATTACAAATTAACTTAGCTGCAGATTGGGTGCCTAGTCCTTTTGAACAATGCTGTTGCTGTGGTTCCTGAGTGTGGTTGAACACATATTCTTTAAGTGAGTGTTAAGCTCTAGAACTATATGCATCACTGACCAAGCTGTTCCCATATAGCTAACACTAGCATCTACCTGAAAGCATGTAAGTTGCCCAGATATGGAAAAACCAATCCAGCCAATTACTGTCCTAAAAACTCCATAGGTGAGGAAAGAGGACATCCCTTGATATCAAGGTAGCATTTCACCAAATGTTGTGCCCAAGAGCCCTAGCAAAACTGGAGTTGATTGAAGTCACACCTTGCAAGAAGAAGGATGGTTCTGATTGGTTGGAGGTCAATTCTCTCTGTCCCAGAACGTCACTGTACCCAGACTGTATCACCTTCAGCTTCTTCATCATTGATATGCCCTCCATGTTTACTGATGGTTGTACAATGTTCAGCTCCATTTGCAATTTCTCAGATACTGAAGCCAAACATGTCCAAATACAGCAATACCTGGTCAACATTTGGTCTCGGACTGATAAGTAGCAAGTAACTACTGTGACTTGCAAGTGCCAGGCAATGACTATCTCCAACAAGAGTGAATCTAGCCATTACCCTTGACTTTCAATGGTATTAGCCATTAAATCATCCAATAATTAGCATTCTGGGATTCCCATTGACCAGAAACCCAACTGGACTAGCTATTAAAATACTGTGGTCCCACGAACATGTCAAAGGCTGGGCAAGTAACTCACCTTCTGTCTCTCCAATACCTTTGAACATCTACAAGACATAAATCAGGAGTGTGTTGGAAAATTCCCTACTTCATGCATGAATTCAACTCCAACTACACTCGAGAAGCTTGTCACTATCCAGGACAAAGCAAGTAACTTGATTGGCACTCCATCCATTCCCTTCCTGATACATAGTGGTAACTGTGTGTACCAATTACAAAGTGCAGTGCAGTAACTCACTAAGGCTCCTCTAGCAGCACTTTCAAGCCTGCAAAATTTCTCATCTAGAAAGAGTAGGGTGGCAGTTTCATGGAAACACCGCCACCTACAAATTCCCCTACAAGCCACACCCCCAGAATTATATATATTGCTATTCCTTCATTGTCATGAGTTCAAAATCCTGGGGCCGCCTCCCCAACATCACTGAGTATGCCCATAGTTCCCAAGGACTGCAGCGTTTCAAGAAGGCAGCTTGCTGCTACCTTCTAAAGGCAAATAGGGATGGTCAATAATTGCTGACCCAGTCAGTGATGCACACATCCCATGAATGAATAAAACCAAATTGTTAAATGTGCTGTCTATGTTTGCAAGTCAAGAGTCAGATTAATTGTTATGGCTGTTTGACATCATGACTGCAACATTTGGGAGTCTTTTGGTGAACGCTTCCTCAGCTTGTGATGCTATGTTAGTTGGGGCTGTGGCAGTCTGCAGGTCACCTGGAGCTTTTCGATTCTCTGTTACACCATCTCCAGAAATGCTCCGGATCAGAGTTTTGCACTACAAGGTTTCAATTCTGATGCATTGATGGCAGCTAATATGATTCTTCCATAACCATTTTGAATGATTCAATGCTATTGTTTATTTTTTGATTTTAATTAACTATTCAGAATCATTCGCTTCTCAGTATTTTGCATGTGTATGTTTCATTCCTGCTATGCTACTGTTTTAATTTGAGCCAACAAAAACATTGATGGCAAAAGTTCAGTGGCAAAAATACATTGGTGGAACAGCAGTGGGTAGAATGTGAGTGTGATGCAAAAATTTTAATATATAGTGCAGTTTGCTCACACTGGAGAATATTTTATCATAAGTAGTTTTCACAAGCAGTAGAAAATGGGGAGTGAAGGTATATTGAAGTGGACAAGTGGGAGTTTCTGTTTTTTTACAATATTTGGGGATATTGTGAAATAAATGTTGGCTGCAGTCTTGGAGCTCCAGAGTAAACTGTTTCCTTCGGCTGTAGCCATAGTATTTTTGGAGCAACTACATGATATTGCTTTAGAATAATTTAAAAATATTCTGAGCAGTTCGAAGCAATTGAATGCAACAGAGTTGTAACTGTTCCATTTCTTTAATTGCACTGTACCTGATTAGATTTTGTTTTTTGCTCAAGTTGAAGTTATTTTAAACAATTATGAAGTTATTGAACTTTTTTTTTACATCTGGAGCTGAACAACAGAACCCTGAGTACACAGCTGGGAAACATTTCCGGCACAACATTTTATTTTCTTTATGTTCTTTAGCCATGATCTTCCCACACTTAATGCTACTAAAATTTAAAACAGATCTTGATCAAAGAATGCTTTTCGATTTTCCTTAACCACTTCCAAAGGAAATACTTGCATCAGCTGAAGACCAGAAAAAGCATTTACTAAATTAAATGTGTGTGTAGACTGGCTTGTCTAAATGTTATTTTCAAAAGTATCAAAAGGTGCTCATATGAATTGTATTTTTGAATATTATTTGGATGATGGTTTTAAGCATTTATCTTGAGAAGGAGAATTATAGTTTTAATGAATTCAAACAGTATCTTGAAGGATTCTTCAGAAGCAACTGCCGACATGACTAGCTGTGCCTCTAATATCCTTGTATTGCAAAAATGTGCTTTATTCATAAAATATCTTTATATTCATACAGTTACTGAAGCAGTTCTGTGCAGTTTTTGCACATTAAGAATAAACTATTCTGTTCTTTTTTTACAAAATATACTTTATTCATAATAAAGTATAATAATAATTCATAATTATTCTTGATATATTCACCATTATTGAAACATTTCTGTATAGTCTTTGCAAATGAAACAAACAAACAAACAAAAAAGTTTGACATTTCCTACACTTTTAAGAAAAAAAAGGCTTGAGGCATTCCTTACTGATGGTGTTGGTGAGAAGGTCTACCAGGATTGGATTTTTGGGTGCCCATGACAAATTCAGGTTGAGGCTGAAAGTCACTGGCCGAGGAACACCCACTTGCACCTTCCAGCATGCTGGAAATAGAAAGTACATGATGGGGAAGAAAATGGCTGTGCCCACATTCTGAGTGGGTGGGGAAGAGACTTGACCTGTGAGAGAGTGGGATGAGAGAGTGACCCCATCAAGTCAGGGCTTTTAGAGGCAGGGAACATTGCACAAAGACCCATGTACTGTACATGACACAGACCTACAGTGTCCCTCATCCCTGAATACTCTGGTGTATTTGCCTCCTTTGTGTACTGCACCTCCCTGCCTCAGACACTGCTGATTGGGAGCTACACTTTTGGACAAAGAGTGTGAGAGAAGATGGATGTTGTATGAGAAGGGCCATATATATCAGCACCACCTAAAGCCTAAACAGAGAGACTAATGACCAGATGCAAGGTTGAATCTGTGACATTTATACAGAAATGCAAAATCAATTAAAATTCTGTGACACCCATGCCTTCAATAGATTTTCTTCCTCCTCTCCCTCCCACTGCATCTTGATTTATTCCCTGGATTCCATAGCTAGGATGGAGGAAATATCCTTGGCTGTGGAGTCCATTGGGTAAAAACAATGACTGCAGATGCTGGAAACCAGATTCTGGATTAGTGATCCTGGAAGAGCACAGCAGTTCAGACAGCATCCAAGGAGCAGTAAAATCGATGTTTCGGGCAAAAGCCCTTCATCAGGAATAAAGGCTGAGAGCCTGAAACGTGGAGAGATAAGCTAGGGGAGGATGGGGGTGGGGATTGTTTCTGCATGGTCCAGATATGATGAGGACCTTCTTGCCAGATGCATTGACCTACCTTGGCATCAACTTCCAAGGGTTGGCAGTGAGCAGGCATGGTGGTGGGATGGTCTTGACTATCACTGGAGTGAGTTGCAAGGAGATCTCTGAGGGGCCTGTGACTGAGGGTATCCTGGCACCACTCTGACTCCTTGTGAAGAAGGGAGTACATTCCAGGTTCCCCAGATCTTTGGAACCAATGATTGGGTGATTGCAGATGTATGTGCACCTTTCCAGCAGACTCAGAGGGGCTAACCGTGGAGGCAGTCACAAACTTGAACATGACCCTACAGCATTGCTGTAGCTTCGAGACATTGTAGCTTGAGGCCCATTTTCTCCCACACTCCTTGTCTGCTGCTCCTATTCCACCCTGTGTAAATCTTTGATTGCTGACACCACAGGGTGTCGGTTCCTGGGCTCTGGCCAGCAACGGAACGAGGTGCTCAAAAACCTGCACTCCCAAATTTCCTTAGCCTAATATTCTCAGCATCTGCTATCAGCATTTTGCATCCATTATTGCTGATGTTTTTGCTGAAAACTCGCTTCTCTCATCCTCTAAGATTGAAGATGTGGCTCCTGGCAGAGCCAGGCCACTTCCCCACTTCGGTGGACATGCCGAATGTAACCACAAGATGAAACAGTGAAGATGTTACACTTGGTGATTTGAAGTTGTGTGTAATGAGTGAGACTGACATTGCAAGGAGACAGGATAGGGCCCAACCAGAGGAGGATCCACACACAGGCCCATTGGAAATTTCCTGTCAGGAAAGTCCAGAGATAGCTGGTCTCTCCAGCTCCCATCCACCTCTCTCTGAACCTTGGAGATTCACATTCTGGAGAGTCAACTTGCCTTTGTCAGTAGCAGTCCCGGCCTCCTGTGGGAGCCAGAACTCTGTTGCTAGTGGGTGGAGGGTGGAGGAACATAATGTCACCCACCCCTTCACCCTTACAGGTTTAGTCCTCCCTATTGTGGAGAAAGGGAGGAATGGAGTGCAGTGAAAATGGATGGCCTCACTTTTAGTGCTGGTGCAGGTGAGGGAGTGAGAGGTGTTGCAGAGGCCTTACAGCTTTAATCATGTGGAGATTTGGAGGGGAGAGGACTGGGCACAGGTCAGGGAAGATGCTCCGGTCAATTGCAAGAGTGGCACTCCAAGAGCCTTGGTGGTAGGTGGGTGCAGTGGCAAAGATGAAGTGAGGGTGAGGTGGCAGAGAATCGTAGAATCCCTACAGTGTATAAGCAGGCCATTCGGTCCATTATGTCCACACTAACCCTCTGAACAGCATCCCTCCCAGACCCACCCCTATCATTGTAACCCTGCACATCCCTAGACACAAGCAATTTAACATGGCCAATCCATACAACCTGAACGCCTTTGGACTAGAAACTGGAGTATTCAGAAGAAAATCCTGCACACAGAGGGAGATGTGGAAACAGACAGCTGCCTGAGGGTGAAATTGAACCCAGGTCCCTGACACGGTGAGGTAGCAGTGCTAACCACCAAGCCACTGTGCCATTGTGCACATTTCTGTGGTGCAGCGGAGGAGGTCATTGAACTTCTTCTAGCACCTATGGCTGTTCCTTTGCACCTTTGAGACTGTACTGGCCCATGTGGTGACCTTAGACCAGGCTGCCAGGCGTTTTTGCAGTTGCTTCCTCTGCCTGCCCTCCTGGCAACCCTTGTTTGCATCACCTGTTGGATAAGGACCTGCAGCCCCTTGTTGGCCAATAATAGTGGTGTGTTCCCCTTCTCAGACATCTTCAGAAAACCTCCTTGAGCAAACAGGTTGCCCTCGGAGTGCCAGTGCTTGTCCATGTGCCCAGTGGACTTTTAAAGTTGACACGGGCACAATCGATGGAAGTGTGCTGAGTGGCTCTGGGAATGGTGCGTGGTGAGATGGGTCCAGCTGGATGCCGTAGGGGTGAGGTAAGTTGATAATGCTACGAGTTTGGTAAAATATGGTGAGAGAATTCGCTCAGTCTCACATCAAGAAACCTTTTAAAAGATCCCAGTGCAACTCAGACCAAGCCAAAAAAAATTTAAGATTTGTTCCACAGTCTCCACATAGGCAAAATGATGGCTATTACTTACAGTAATGTCATGAACAACTGCATCTGTGATGCACAACTTTGTGAAGATGAGTTTAGTTTTCTCACCTCTTGTCACAAGCCTTCATGGAACAGTCAGAGAATTATTTTGAAGAAGTAGGTTGTTACATTGTTATAGGCAAGAAGGCCAAGGGAGCAGGCAGGATTGGAGAATTTACAAAACGCAAACAGATCAGCGATTTGATTGGTCCACTAGACTTGATTTGTGTCTATGTCCCTAGGTTAGCTCAGTCTGGAAGCTGTGTCCTTCCGGGATTGAGCAGTGGTGATAGCACTGTCCACAGAGGACAGTATCCTGTCACTAGGTCACCCTTTACTTACACAAGGAGAGTCCCTGACTGTGACCTAGCTTCCTCACAGCCTGCTGTCACAGTGAACAGAGCCCCTGATGCTCTTGTTCTCTTTTTCTTTTACTTTTAGGAGTGAGGCACAGTGAAAGGTGTTGTGGTTCTGTTCGCCGAGCTGGAAGTTTTTGTTGCAAGCGTTTCGTCCCCTGGCTAGGCGACATCATCAGTGCTTGGGAGCCTCCTGCGAAGTGCTTCTTTGATGTTTCCTCCGGTGTTTATAGTGGTCTGTCCCTGCCGCTTCCGGTTGTCAGTTTCAGCTGTCCGCTGTAGTGGTTGGTATATTGGGTCCAGGTCGATGTGTTTGTTGATGGAGTTTGTGTCTTCCTGTTTGTCCTATATCGTGTTTTGTGCAGTCCTTGCATGGTATTTTGTACACTACATTCGTTTTGCTCATGTTGGGTATCGGGTCCTTCGTTCTGGTGAGTTGTTGTCTGAGCGTGGCTGTTGGTTTGTGTGCCGTTATGAGTCCTCGGGGTCTCAGTAGTCTGGCAGTCAGTTCCAAGATGCTCCTGATGTATGGTAGTTTGGCTAGTCCTTTTGGTTGTGGTATGTCCTCGTTCCGTGGTCTTTCTCTTAGGCATCTGCTGATGAAGTTGCGCGGGTATCCGTTTTTGGCGAATACCTTGTATAGGTGTTCCTCTTCTTCTTTTTGCAGTCCTGGTGTACTGCAGTGTGTTGTGGCCCTTTTGAATAGTGTCCTGATGCAGCTTCGTTTGTGTGTGTTGGGGTGGTTACTTTCATAGTTTAGGACTTGGTCTGTGTGTGTGGCTTTCCTGTATACCTGTGTAGTGAATTCTCCGTCTGGTGTTCTCTGTACTGTCACGTCTAGGAATGGGAGTTGGCTATCCTTTTCTTCTTCTCTCGTGAATCGGATTCCTGTGAGTGTGGCGTTGATGATCCGGTGTGTTTTTTCTATTTCCGTGTTTTTAATGATTACAAACATGTCATCGACATATCTGACCCAGAGTATGAAACCGGAAAGCAACAACACCCCCAGATTCTATGGATTAACTAAAGTACACAAACCAGACATCCCACTCAGACCCATAGTATCACTACCAGGGACACCATCATACAAACTGGCCAAAGAACTGCAACAGAAACTGAAACACCTGTTCAGCGGATCCAAACACTCTATACAATCAACACAGGAATTTTTGGACATCATCAGAAATATACACATAGACAAAGAAGAAACCATGATATCATTCGACGTGACGGCACTGTTCACTTCGATTGACAAAACCCTAGCTAGAGAAACAATAGCCAACCTACTGGACATACAGAACAGAAAACAGGACGCTGAACCTATCAACAAAGACGGCATACTTAAACTACTGGACTTGTGCCTCACAACACACTTCACATTCAACAACCAGATATACGAACAAATCAACGGAACACCCATGGGATCACCAATCTTGGAACTCATCGTAGAGGCAGTTATGCAAAGGTTAGAACAAACAGTCCTACCACAAATTCAACCCAAATTCAACCCAAACGAGAAGGTATGTGTTGATTAAACTGGAAACAATGAGTCCTTGCTGGAAGTTCCAATGGCTCCTGCACCATTTCTTCAGGAGATGAAAGACAGATAAGCTCCAAACATCGGGTGTGTATCATGGGCTTCAGGTGTTAATTATTGCTCTGTTTGTAAAGGATTGCCTTTGTGTTTGTTGCAGATTAAAGCTGATTCATCATTTCCAAGCCCATGCAACAGTCCACACATTTCGATCATGGGCAGAGGTTGGATTTCCTTCCCTTGTCAGACTTTAAAGTTTACCCATTTACTCAAATTGTCTTCTGTGTTGGAGATTTCTGGGCGGGCGTCTCTGTCCAGAATCTGTCTTGAGATCCTGAATCCAGTAGCAGAGAGAAACTTTGTCAAAATCGGCAGTCCTTTTGTAGATTGAGTGTGGTGTGTTCTGTGATATAAATATACAGAATAGTTGCTGCAAGAGGGGATATGTGCAAAGTGAATGTAGGGTTAGGATGGCAGTGGGTTAAGGTGTTAGGTGAGTAGGATGGAATTGTGTTAGGTATGTGAATAATCAGGATCTAGTTGATGGGGTAGTAGAAAATGGTCAGGGGGAATGTAGTTGGCGAGGTGTGTAGTGAATTAGCCATTTAGTTTAATGGTTACCCAGAAGTCAAATGTTTCCTGGATAAGTATTATTAATGGAATCAGACCTCTGAGTTCCCCCATTTTAAGGGTCTTTATTGGAGGGTTACAGACACGGCAGAATTGCTTATCGGAATTGTCAATTTCCTGGGCAGTTACCAGAGACGCTGTTGCATTTGGGAATCTGCATGATCATAGAATCCCTACGGTGTGGAACCCACCTACACCCACCCTCACCCTGTCCCTATAACCCCACATTGTCCATGTTTAATACACCTAGCCAGCCCATCCCTGGACACTATGGGCAATTTAGCGTGGCCAATCCACCTAACCTGCACATCTTTGGATTGTGACTCCGGAACACCCGGAGTAAACCTGCATATGCGTAGGGAGAATGTGCAAACTCCATGCAAACAGTTCCTCAAGAGTAGGATCAAACTTAGGTCCCTGGCACTGTGAGGCATCAGTGCGAACGACTGATGAACCATGCCAAGTGCAATTCCGATCTACACTGTAGAAATTGCTCCCTAACCATTGGAACATCTGCAACATTGCTCCAAACACACTGTGTTAGCTTTGGTTGCAATTGGTTACAATTTGGTTACACACTTAGTTACAATTGCTGTGCATCTGTCTCACAAGTGCTACGCCAGGGGAGCTCACAATCACTTCTATTGTGGAATGCCTTTGATTCCTATGCATTGGGTAAGTACATGTTGTGGCCTAAGTCCCATTCTCATTTAAATTGTAGTTTATGTAAATTAATATGTCCATGGAAAGAAAAATAAAAGAACCTTAGCTAATGTTCATATTTGAACAAGGAATAATTTTGTCGTTTTAAATACATTCAAAAACTGCAGTGAGTTATAAATGTGTTTCAGGAAGAAAATGTTATATATTAAATGTTATATGTTAAATATTGACATTATCTGTTTTGTTTTATAATTCCTTGAGATAAAAGCTACAACAAAAATAGATAGGTTATGTTTAAGGCTTTGAGTTTGTTTTCATTATATCTACTTTGTTCTTGATTCATGGAAGCTCTTTTACCTCGACTCTGGAAGGTCTCGGGGTTCAAGCTGCGGACAGGCTTGTGAGACTATAATGTTGGCTGACTTTTCAGTGTACTAGTGTGGGAATACTGCACTGGTGCTCTCACTTAGATAACATGTTAAACTGGAGTCTGTTCACCTGCTAAATTGGATTCAAACAATCCCATGCGAACAATGCTCCCTTAGGGCTGTCTGTGACTGGATGGCCATGTAGCATCTCATAAATTCCCACACGGGTCGAGTGCAAGTCAGCCGCTCGAAGTTATTCCACGTGCCTGACAGCACAAACCAAATTATAGTGCTCTCATGCTCAAAGGATTTGGCCATGCACAATAAGCAAAGCAGGGTGAGCAAGTTGCAAATTACGGGGGAGGAGTCCTAGCATTCATCCTTCAAGAACACTTCCAGAACAGATCAGTCTGTCATTTATCTTGCCATTTATGAAATCTTGCTGTGCAGAAGTTAATTCCTGTATTTTCTATATTGTAGCAATATTATAGCAGTGATATTGAGCTGAGCTTTCATTCTAGAAGTGGATAACAGCAGTTGGGGGAATTTCTGATAGTTATCTCTCAGGAGTCTCAGGAGACAGTTGTCTTTCTCTTAAGAGATAGTGCTTTCAAAGGTGGGGATTTTTATCCTGTGCATGACAAAAAAATGTTGGATGGCAGTCCCAGGGGCTGCTGAGTATGAGAGATGGGTTGTTCAAAAAGCCAGCCTGTCAGAGCTCTTAGAAGCACACACACACACACACAATGATCACCCCATCCAGCTTTTCTGAAGAACTTTGGGTCTCCATGGCTGCAGCTCAAAGGAGATGGTGGCACAGTGCCAGTGTCACTGCGCTAGTCATCTATAACTCTTACTGAATATTCTGGCATTATGGGTTTGAATCTCACCATGGCAGACGCTGAACCTTGAATTCAATAAAAATCTGGAATAAAATGCGCGCTGAATGGCCACTGCGTAAACGATGTTGATTGTTGTAAAACCCATCTAATTTACTGATGTCCTTTAGAAATGGAAATCCACCATCCTTACCTGGTACAGTAAACATACGACCCACAGCAATGTAATTGACTCTTAAACTGCTCTCTGGACATTTAGGGATTGGCAATAAATCCTGGTTTAGCCAGCTATGCCCACCTCCCATGAACAAAATGATTGTACCATTTGCCACCACATTGTCAGCTGGATTATCACCACAGTTCATTATAGTGCAAGATCCATCTGGCAGATTTGCCACTACCATCCTTTTTCCTGATAGAGGTCTAGCTGGCCTGTTTGATCTAGTGTAGCAGAAGAAAGTGACCTGGTAGACTACTGAGAACATGCTCTGACAAGATGTAACTTATTGCATGATAACAAGTGAGTTTAAGTTATATTGGAACATTGTTCTGAGACTATGAGGGAGACCATGAGGTGAGATCTTACTCATTCAAGATCCAAAGCTTTTACCGCTGCCCAGGTTCATATGGCATCATCATATTGGGCAGTACTTGATGTACTCCTCAGCATTCAACTTTTAGTCACTCTTCTACAACATCTACTACACTTGGAAAATCTTTCAAAGGGATCATCACTTGGACAAATATTTCAAGGGAGCTTCCAAAATGATTTTGAGAAATAATTGAGGAGAAGCTACTGTTTCCATTTTCTCTCTCACAATGCACCTGTTTCCCATAGAAACAGCTCTAAAATAAAAAGCAAAGAGCTCAAAAATTTTCAAAAACTGCAATGTTCATTATGACTGACTGCATCCAAGAAAACAGCTAATCAGTGTCCGCTTCAGGTTAAACTTTTGTGTCAAAGACAACCACAAGGCTCTAAAATGTGCTTTCTTTCATCTTACTTTGTATTGGGTATGATTACGTTTCCACTTAACTGTATGGCTGTGTGCATATGTGTACCAACACCATATCCTTTGCGAATTGATACAGTTGTTTTATCATTGATTCAAAAATATGTTGTTATTGGTTCATTATTGCTCACAGCAAAAATAATTAGCACCATTTTCAATTGGTCAGCATGGTGGTTCAGTGGTTAGCACTGCTGCATCACAGCGCCAGAGATCTGGGTTCAATTCTATCCTTGGCCAACTGGCTCTGTGGAGTTTGCATGTTCTCCTCGTGTTTGCATGGATTTCCTCCGGGTGTTCCGGTTTACTTTCGCAGTCCAAGAAATGTGCAAAAAACATGCTAATTTGACCATAGTGTCCAGGGATGTACATGCTAGGTGAGTTAGCCAGGAGAACTGCAGGATTTCAGGGATAGGGTAAGGGGGGTGAGTCTGTGTGGAATGTTGTTCGGAGAGTCAGTGTGGACCAGATGGGCCAAATGGCCTGCTTTCACGCTATAAGGATTCTATGATTGGAGAGGTACTGTTTAATGCAAAGAGAGTTGGAACCTTTGGTTCAAACAGAGTCAACTCAGTTCCCCCTTCTTACCTGCTTGCAACATTCTGTACATCTCTTTAATTGAACTGCAGGGAGACAACGCTAATGTTCTAACTTCTAGAGGTATCACATAAATTACATGTTCCCCACTGATATATGCCTGTACTGATCTGTAATTCGCAACTTGTTTAAAAATTCTTCTCCAATTTGCAGAGTTCAGCAGCAATTAGTTCTTTTTAATAAATTTACTAATGTGCTAATTTTTAAATTTAGGTCCTTACTGAAAGCCAAGAACTGCAGGGATTATTTCTATTAGTGCTATGAGCTCTGTGTAATCGTGTTTCACATGTCAGAGGCATAGTGCATGCAGCTGTCTGTGGATTGCAAAACTGTTAAAAACATATTTGCCAAAATGTTCGACTTGCTGTACCAATAGAAACAACATCTGTTATATTTGAGGTGATGCCATTATTCCTGGCAGAAGCGCAAAACAACCCTAGTACCAGCATTCTATCTCAATTCTCATTGAATGCTGCCAGATTGGATTTGACTGTCAATGCAACAAAGTCATTTTTTTTCTTTAATGGCTGGACTTCTCATGCAGTCAGAGTAATTATTTTACTTAGATAGTACAACTTGCTTGCAAAAAAAACAAAACCTGAAAGTCTTACGATTGGGTAAGAGTAGTTAACTAAACATGAACTGGGATAAAAGCGGTGACTGGAAATTTGGAGTAAAAACAGAAATTGCTGGAGAAATTCAGATCTGGCAACAATTTGTGGAGGGAGAAAAACAGGGTTCATGTTTTGAGTTTCATATGGCATTTTATCAGCTGAAATCAAAATGTTAACTCTTGTTTCTCTCACCATAGGTGTTGTCAGTCTCCTGAATTTCTTCAGCACTTTGTTTTTTTATGAAAGGGATTAATGGTTTTGCATATGTGATGTAATCTTTCAAAAAGCAATGTTAGTATGAAGTATTCCAGAATGCAGTGTACCAATCAAATAATGCAGTTGTCATCAAGAAGAAAAAAGACAATATATAATCTTGCATAAAACAAGTAAATAAAATATAACTGTTAGATGTAGCACTTCTTTAACACAGAGGATTATGTGAGAGCATGCTTAACAATTTCCCACATATCATATAGAATCGTAGAACACACTAATCATGGGCAGTAAAAAGGAACACATTAATTCTGTTTGTGAAACTATTTCACTCTATGGTTATATATGTAATTCTTTTGAAGCTGAAGCACTAGTAGAACAAAGGTTTTTTTTTGAATTAAGTATTGCTTAATTTTAGATTAGATTAGATTCCCTACAGCGTGGAAACAGGCCCTTCGGCACAATCAGTCCACACCGACCCTCTGAAGAGTAACCCACCAAGACCTATTTCCCTCTGACTAATGCACCTAACACTATGGGCAAATTAGCATGACCAATTCACCTGACCTTAATGATAAAAGTTTTCTTCAGTTTAGTGAAATAAAAGTTATTATTGAGAAGTTGTCTTTTAACACAAGTTATTTTGTTCTTTTCAGGGTTGTTTCCGGCTGTGCTAAACCTTGCCAGCATGGCTGATATTACTTCCAATGCTACCTGTGGTCAAAATGGGTCTGAAATGTACTGCAAGCTGGTGGAACATGTTCCTGGGCGACCATTTAGGAACCCACAGTGCAGGATCTGTGATTTGAACAGTAGAAATCCGAAGGGTATGTAACACTTGTTTTTAATGGAGACAGACTTCAAGGGATTGTTGATTTTCAAATTATTACTGTCTGGGATTTTTCCTGTTGACTGCACTTATGGTGTACTCTGTCATCATTCAGAAGGGAGGGAGACACTGCTTGCTCTTTAACTTTTACACAGAGATTTGATTTGAAAATCAGCAGCAACGTCTTTCCTCCCTTCAGAACATTGAAACTGATAAGCTTTAAAGACTTTGTTTGGATATTTGAATGAACTATTATTTTATGACTGTCATAGAGTCAAAATATAAAATTGATCTGTGTAACAAAACTGGATCTGCAAATGGATTGCAGCTGTTTTATTACAGTGAATATCATAGGACTTATGATATTTTGGATCACAATAACAGGATTTTTCTCTTTATAATGGAGAGCACTAGAGTTTCAATTTTTTTTCTGTCTGAACAGGCCCTGGTTAAGCTGTACCCTGTCAACAAACCATTCATTTTCTCTTTAGTTCCTGAACATTCTCCCTCTGATAGTAACCAATGAATGTAAATGTTATGATCAGTTTCCCCTACTTTAGGCATTGTGATTCTATTTCTACCCAGAACCCTTTCAATCCAATTCTGCATGTAGGCAAAGGGCAATTTTTGCCAATTTATTGGAGTCCATTGTAACAACTCCCCAGTGGATTGAATTGAGTTTTCACCATTCCAACAAAGTGGGAATATTACTCATTCTTTGGATCCCCTGTGCAGCCTGAAATCACAGAATTCTCTTCCAACGTCTCTCTTCTACTGTTCAGCTCAATGACTTTGCTCTTGCTTGGTTTCAGCACATGGACTGCAGTGGTTCAACAGGCAGCTCCCCGTCAAATTGGCTGCATGTTGGGCATGGGCCTATCCTGCTACCCACTATAACACAGTGTCAATAGAGTGAAGGTACACACTTCAGGGTCTGACTTGAGCCACGGACTCATGACCCATTTACCTGTGGATGCATTGCTGACGACTCATTCATTAGTTCATCTGCCATTTTTCTTGCCCAGAGATGGCTGTCAAATTTGACACAGGCATCAAGATTTACACTGCATTGGTTCTAAGGCCGATATGTCCTTCCTAAGACCTGGTGCCCAGAGCTGCTCCCCTGTATGACAGGGGCGGAGCTGATCAGTATATTGTATAGCTGCAACATAACTTCAATACCAGCTGGATGGAAATTTTGGCATTGTGTTACGCTTTGATGTTGACCACATTTCCCACCAGTTTTGAATGCTGTTCCCATTTCTTCTACAGAACGACATGAAATATCAAATGCAATTGATGGGACCAACAGATGGTGGCAAAGTCCCAGCATTCAAAATGGAATGGAGTATCACTATGTGATTATCACTTTGGACCTAAAACAGGTAAATTATATGACTATCAGTTCTATATTCACATTGAGAACTGAGATGAAAGGTTTGGATTGATAACATAGAACTTAACTGATGATTGGGCTGAATTTTCTCTCTCCATGGAGATGGTATTGGAGGTGGAGGTTTGGAGAGGGGTGGGGGAGATGAACAGGAAGCAGGATTGTCTATCAACATCACGGAGCTGGGCATCCAATTGATATGATTAAGGCCTGAATTAGAGATGGTTTTTGGACCATCTAGGCATTTTATTGCTGGTGGAAATGCCTCTTGCCACACGCGGATGCTGCCAGTTTATTGCATACTTCCTCAGTTACACACTGAAGGACCATTAAAACCAACCATCTGAAGGATGAAGGACCATCAGACCATCAAGCCTTATCCCAATAATGGGTTGGCAAGCAGGAAAGATAGCACCCAAGGCCCAAATGATTCCTCTGCAGGTATTTCGTCTCTGCTCAGAGTGACCTACCAGCTTCAGCTCTCGCTACATTTCAGCCAGTTGTAGGTCCTGCAGCTCTTCCTACCTCAAGGCTGACCCTGGGAGTATTGGTCACTGCTGGGCTACACCTAGCCCCAGACACAGGCAGTGATGGAGACCTGCAGTTTTATTCATTGGGAAAGTTCTTTCGGAGTAGTTAGGTAGGACTCAGTGAGGGGAGAGGTGACATGGCGATAAGATGGCCAAGAATACTCTAGTTTCCACAACCGAAGTTATGGGGGTGGGGGGGCACCCCAGGCTCGTGATGAAATACCAGCAGACATGGGAGGCCCTCAAACATCCATTAATTGGTGAGTCAAGGGGGGGCTGCCTAGCACTGGTGACATGTGTAGGTAACGGTCATGGAAACCCCTCCACAATCCCATATGATCTTATGCCCAGCTTTATTTTGCAGCCCACCTTTGAAGTCACTGGGTAAGTTTGTGTTTCTGATCTTTGATCATTGACCTGAGACACAGGGCTGGCAGGCGGATTTGAAGTGAGCAACACTTAATACCTAGAAGATGCCCTTGCATCTGTCTACCTGCTCGTACTTAACCTGTGTGAAATTGGGCACAGGCAGGGGAGGCATTTCCTGGGTCAGCTGTCATTGTGCCTCAGCTCTTAAGTGATCAGTCATTGATCTCTATAAGTTCTTACTCCATGCCCTCTGGTAATTTACTCCCAGCAAGAGGAGGGTCATGACCAGTGGGAGGACTAGCAAAATCACCTGAGTTGTGGGGTATTAGGCAAGAAGTAGACAGCTTACTTGTGTATCCCCTGGGCCCAGTGGAAGCTTCTCTTCAAGATTATGCCCTGCTTTAATCCCCTCCTCTCTACTTCTCAGATTATTCCCCCTCTCCTCCTTCCCTCATGTGGTATCTCTGCAAAGCCCCTGACCTGTACTTACCTGGAGTCTCTTCTGTCTGGTGGGACTCCCTATTGCCCAGCTGCTCCCAGCAAGATCTTCTGGATTGAAGTGCTGCTGGTCAATCTAGCAGCTCTCCTCCGGCAGGAAGCAGCCAAAGTCTCACCTTCAAGCACTTCCTGATTCCATTATTCATTACTATGGGGTATCTGATGGGAAATACATAACAAATTTTAACAGGAAGTTTGGCATCTTCAGCCCTTGGAAAATCCAGGCCATAACCTCTGCTGGCTTCTCCAACGATGATGATAAGCTGGTTGGCTAGTTCTAGCATTTTCTATTTCAGGGTCTGTTATCCTGAGCTCCATCCCAGACTGTACTCTGGTGTCTTTGACTCTGCTTCAAACACAAAAAAACCGAGAGCTGTTCAAGGATGAGATGCTTCTGATTTACTGTGAGCCATTCAGTTTCAAGAGAGAAAAACACGTTTGTTGCACAAATTAATTATCCTGACAAGCTGCCCTTCCTTAAAATGAGGTTCTTCGTTATTATTAAAGTAGACCATTAGAATGACACTTTTTTTCAAATATATTTCATATAATGAAGTTCAGAAATTTGTCAATGACACAGAATTCCATTTCAAAACAGTTTCTTTTAATATAGAGAGGAAGTGGACAACAATATCTACTCTCTCTGGCGCAGCCATAAGTCAACTCTCTGGTAACATCTTAAAATAAAACAGAGTATAAAGGCAGAAAAATGAAGGAAGAAAGAAAAATGTTTTCATCTTTACAGTTCTTCTGATTAAGTGCTATGCTATGGGCCATGGGCCTGGTGGCCAGGCACGAGGCCCCATTTCCATTGATGCCTTCACCACTATGAGTCCTCGATGGATCTCACCAATGCAGACACCACCAATGTCGCTGGCAGTCCAATATCGACTCTGCAGCTGCCATGAGGCTGCCTCAGGCCCACCTTGCTGATGCAGTGGATGCTGATGCTGCTGGGTCCCGTACTGGGCCCAAAGTCACCTCCACCTCCATTAATCTGTGCTGGATGCAGAAACCGCTGGGAACCTGATTCGCTCCAGCACCACCACAAATCCTCACTGCTGGGCCTACCTGAATCTGCGCTGCTGAGCCTAGTCGAGTCTATGCTGGGCTCACTCACCACCACCGATGCTATCGTCACAACTGAGCTGTTCAACAAGATCTAAGTAAAATAGAGGAAGAAAATGAAAAGAAGAAATGAAAAATGAAAAGCAGACAGAGTGGACGAGCCCTGGGCTCAGAAATGCTACTCCACTGTCATCTTACCAGAAGAAACAGAGAGTAAAAGAGATGAGTATATTAAATGACAACAAATAATTGCTTGTGAACAGGCCTTGTGGCATAATAGACAGGAGCTCTGGGTTCCAGCCCCACTTCAGGACCAGAAGGTGTGTGAATACTTTGCTAAACATAGTCATGGAGTAATCCAATGGAAGACCATGGTCACCAATGTCTGCTTAGGGCATGAAACCTGAAGGGTTGCATATATTGATTGAGCTCATAAGAAGAAATGAAAATATTTCTAGATTGTTACTTGTGGAAGATAATGGAGAATAGAATGGAAGATAAGGAAGAGGTCACAAGCATGCCTGGTATATGTGATCTTGGGATCTCTTGACTAGGGATCTGTTTGATGATTGCACTGAGATGAATATGATCATTCATTCTGATTCTCATTCAGTTCCTCTGTAAAAGAAAAATATCTGTTCAAAAACAGGAAAACTCCTGTGCTTCAATATAAGACTGTTTATTCCTAATGGGACAAAGCTATGGGCTATAATGGTACCTATCAGCAAGAAAGTTTGAGACTTCCTTGAAACATTGATGTGCTGCATTCTGTGTAGTTAATCTAGATGTTTTAATCTAATATGGACACATAACATGAATTAAACAAAGGTCAAAATTTATGTTTCATAATTTCCCAATTAAACACCCTACTGCTTTATTTCTATGCTTTGTGACTTCTGAAGGTAGTGATTCATTGTGGGGTTCAGGTCCATGATTACTGTGGCTCCTGACACTTTGCCCAAGGGCCATTTTTCAAGCTTGAATTTTTGCTGTGAGTGCTTCTGTTTAATTGACTTGACCATTATTTAGGTGCTTGCTGAGCACAAAAATTAATATGCTTAAAAATAATTGAAGTATCAATTAAAATAAAAAAGGACTGAAAAGCTGGCAGCACCTGCTTTGCTGCTAAGCTATTGCACAAATTGTGGCCAAGAATTTCCTCAGAGACAACACAACTTCAATGCCATAACTTAGTTGGTAAACTGGGATTCCGACTCACATCTGGCAGCGATTTCACGGGCTGGAAGTGGTTTTGAAGAAATTCTCATCCATTAACTTGAGCAGTGTAAATAAAAGCTGAGTTTTATATACGTGCTCATCATAAAGCTTTTTTCTTTGTTTACCCTGTTATTCTTTTTATTCAACTCTTTTGAAAATGCTGTCCCATTTTGGATTTGAAGACCAGCCATTCTGTGGTAAGATGTTCAAGTTTCCATTCCTTATGAATGACCTCAGTTTTGAACACAGATTTCTAATTGATTATTTGAATTGAACCCAATCCTGGTTTCATTTGGAGACTGAAATATCTCTTTGTGCTATATTAAGATGTTTGGCTGGATTTCACAGGGCACTGAGTTCCCCATGACCCGGCTGAAGGTTGATCAGGAACTCACCCACAAAACAGCTGGCTTCCCTACATCCATTTCCCTTCCAGTCTGGTATTAATTCACCCAGGGTGACACTTGCCCCCATCAATCAGATTGGCTGGATGGTCTTTATTTCCTGCAGCCCGGGTTTGAGTGATGGCCACTGCTGGAACGACAAGCGGTCGATGAAGAGTAGGAGGTGTGTCTGAAGGTGGGTCTGCTGTAGCGGTGGGTTCTGAATGGTTGGTCCCCCGGGGGGCAGGGTTTGAGATTGCCAGTCAGGAGAGTATGACCATTTGGGATGTGGCAGAGGAATTCCTTAAAATGAGTCAGCAGGGATTGTTACATTTCACCCTGCAGTTCCTATTGGAACTGGGTCATGGGAAAGCAGTCAGCAGCAGGAACTTTGATTTTTTTTTTCTCCTTTGCTTATCGACATCTCAAAGCCATCCTAATTGATATTGACAGCAAAGACTATAACCACAACCTTCAAAATCTGTACATTACAGTTTGAACTTATTTGGTACACTTACTGATCAAATTTGAAAGAATTTTGAAAAATAAAATTATAGTCCTTTCTTTATTATTCACCATCTGTTCATGAAACATAAGCAATTGTTTGGAGTGATAGCATTTCAAATTTCATTTTCAATCAAGTAATAATTAATAGAAAATAAAGTGTGGTGTCCAGAGTGAATGAATTCATCAGTTCTCACTTGCTTTTAAGACAAAATTGATAGACAACAGGCAGATTTTTTCAGCTGAGAAGATATACGAGGAGTGAAGGTTAAGAAAATGACTTGACAATTTAAGCATAAAACACTTTTGTATTGAAAGTATATGCCATGTTTTAATGTCATTCGCCCTCCACCGCAGCTTTAGCAGAAAACTTATAAGTTAAATTTTTTTGCAGTGCGTGGGCAGCACAGTGGCACAGTTGTTAGCACTGCTGCCTCACAGTGCCGGAGACCCGGGTTCAATTCCCGCCTCAGGCGACTGACTGTGTGGAGTTTGCACGTTCTCCCTGTGTCTGCATGGGTTTCCTCCGGGTGCTCCGGTTTCCTCCCACAGTCCAAAGATGTGCAGGGCCAGGTGAATTGGCCATGCTAAATTGCCCATAGTGTTAGGTAAGGGATAAATGTAGGCGTATGGGTGAGTCGTGGGTCGGTGTGGACTTGTTGGGCCGAAGGGCCTGTTTCCACACTGCAATGTAATCTAATCTAATCTAATTTAATTGAGAATTGAACAAAACATTTGTAGCATCATGTAATCAAATTAACCTAACTGATTATGTAAAACTTTATTTAATTGTTTTACTAGTTCATAAACACAACAATGATTATGAGCATGATAATTTGGTTGGAAATTATGCCCATTCTGTGCCAGAATCCCTGAATTGTGCTCTTGGAAGTTGGAAAATTTCTGCTTTCTGTGTTTAAAAGCAATTACATCTTTAATGACCATAAGGACACCATGTCTGAAACAATGCTGGTGAATGATTTGCTGCCGGCCCTCAGGCAGGGTTGTTCTGTCATTGGTTATTAAAGGCTTGATGAAGTTGGTTTGCTGTGAGAGTTTCCTTTCTTCCAGCTGGCAAGATCTCCTGTCTTCCCAAGGGTTTTTCCCTCAATGAGTAACCAAGCCTGGAATCATGCCCTGTAGGGAATTACAGATGCTAACCATCATTAGCACTACTTTATAGTTGAGCATTTTGGTACAAGCTCTTTAAATGTGACATTTACAATCACATTTTGATAAACCAACTCCTGCCTAAATAAGTCCTACAGTACTTGTCCTTGTGTGTGAAACAATGATAGAAGTCACACTTACTACTGAAGTAGAAAACGGAAATAACTGATTTACTAGCAATCAGTTGCTCCTGGGGAAAACGCCATTATGGAACAAACAACAGCCAGAAATATTAATTTGATTTTTGATATGAGGAGAAGGTTATTCTTAGAATTAATTCAGAAAACATTAATTCATTTTCGATAACTGTCACCAAATCTAACATTTTCCAGAGGTGGATTCTATTTCTAAAGTAATAAAACTAAAGCATCAATGACGTACATTTTTAATTGACTACAAAGATACATTCTCCCTCAGGATGAACATTATAGTGCTTAGATTATCTTTCTTCACAGAAGATCATTTTAAATTCAGATAATTTTCCAAATATGCACTGGGCATCTTGCCCACTTTGAGCACATACTAGAAGTTTGGGCATATCCTTTACATGATTTCATGACCATTATTGAATGTTCACTGGAATTTCAGATATGTGGTCTTGGTGGAGGAGGTTCACTGCCAGGAATGCAAAGTTCAGACATTGCCTGTCCATTGCTAACACAAAATATATTGCCCTTTGTTGAAATACTGATGTAATGCCCATTTGGGTGGCATGGTGGCTCAGTGGTTAGCACTGTTGCCTCACAGTGCCGAGATTGATTCCAGCCTTGGGTGGCTGTGTGGATTTTGCACTTTCTACCCATGTCTGTGTGCGTTTTCTCCTTGGTGCTCTGGTTCCCTCCCACAGTCCAAAGATGTGCAGTTTAGGTGGTTTGGCCATGCTAACTTGCCCCGTGGTGTTCAGGGATATGCAGGCTAGCCATGGGAAATGCAGGGCTACAGGATAGGGTGGGATGCTCTTTGGAGGTTTGGTGTGGACTTGATGGACTGAATGGCCTGCTTTCATGCTGTAGGGATTCGATGATAAGTTCATATTTGCAAAATGCCGATGAAATCTTATGAACATGTGGATCCAGAGTTATCAATATGTGAATTATGTCTCTGTTACATATTTCAAACAATTATTACATCTATCACTGTCATATAGTGGGAAGCTAATGCAAACAACCGCATTGGCAATACTTCAAAATGCATTGTTCAACTTGCGTTGCTGTTTTAATTCTTTCTCAAATTAATTGCTTATATTTCTTCTGAGCACTTTCATTACAGAATTTTGAATATTGCAGTGGTAACTGCACCTCAGGTAAGACATGGGAGCAGTCAGAACTGAAGATTGCACAATATCAATCATTCAAATTTTCAAATATGTATTGGGGCATCAAAGAAAGGAGTAATAGATGTGGACGCCACAAATCATGATCCCAAATGCATGATTCCTGGAGGGTGGTGTTCCTGACTGGAATCCTTATCCTCAGGATTATAACAACTTGAGCAACAACATTTGTTTTTCTACTTTTTACCCAAGATTTTGTACCTCAGTACCTTGTACCTAAGATGGTGCTGTGAATAGTGACATTGTAAACTTTTCCCTGTACTCCTGTATCCCTGTACTTAAGTACACGCAGCAATAAAACCTCATTCTAATTCTGATCTTAGTGGGACATTCAAGGCAACATTACAATTTTCATTTTTTTTCCCCCATTAGGACACTCTTCATTACAGCAGTGCAGTCCAGCTAAAGCCATCTCCAACTCCTTATCTTGCAATCTGTTGCACCTCAGAATCCATTCATCTGTTTAATTTCCTCATGCCAATGCATCTCTCACTTCACCAATCCCCAAACACCTCACATGCCTTAATTATCTATTTTATCCTCATTTAATTATTTGTTCAATTCATGTATGTATTGTATAAATCAGCTTGTTGTGATCACTTAATTTTTGGCATTGGAGAAGATGGGGGTCAAAGGCACCTTGTCAGTGCCAGCCTACTGATTGGCACTATTACCCTGACTTCCATGTGAAGCATTAAACTGTTTCACCTGATCAAATCTTGACTGTCTCCTTCACCGAGTGGAGGCAGTGGCATAGTGGTAATGTCATGATTAGTAGTCTAGAACCCCAAACTGATGTATCTGGGGACACGGGTTTGAATTCCGCTGTGGGAGGTTTAAAAATTCAACTTAAAAACAAAAGCCTGAACTCTTAAAAAGAGCTAGCCTCATGGTGACCACTGTCAATTAGATTACTTACAGTGTGGAAACAGGCCCTTCGGCCCAACAAGTCCACACTGACCCGCCGAAGCGCAACCCACCCAGACACAATATCAATTATTTTTGACAAAAACCCAAATGGTATGCTAATGTCCTTTCGGGGAAAATACCTGCCATCCTTACCTGGTCTGTACCATTAACAATGTTAACTCTTAATTGTTCTCTGGGTGATTAGGATGGGTAATGAATGCTGGTCTTCTGAGTGAAGTTACACATCCCATGAATAAAATAAACTAAAAGGGATGATGCTCCATTCCTCCCTACTTCCCTTCCTTTGTGCACAGTCATCACAAAAGGAGGGTAATGATGAAAAAGGTGACGAGGCTCTGAACCCAGTAGTTGTAAGTACAAATTATTAACATCATTCAGGATATGCCAGGCTTCCTCCTGCTTCCTTCAGAGTACTCAGTTGGCATTACTGAATCAAAGCAGTAACAATTATGTCAAATGTTTTGAGCCAGGCTCAAATTCAAACACATTACCCTGAAGCAGAGAACTGCCTAATTTTCATGTGGTTTCAGCCATTTTGTGTAGTTCATGCACACATGAGTTTCAATCTGTCATGATAAAGTTCTGATGTGTTTCATTATGAATGTCTGGCAGGCCATGCCTGTGACACAAGTATTTCTGACCTCTTTTATGTCACCTTTTTGTGTTGTTGTTCTTTTGTAGCCTCCATAAGCTTTCATCTTCACCCCATTTCTTTGGAGTCCCTTTATAAACAACCAACGTGCTCACTTTACCCCCAGAGCCTAGTACTTTGTGAATTACCATACACTTGTCGGTCCTAAATCATCCGTGTGTAGAGACAAGAATTACTGTGAACTTTTTGAAATCCATGCACCCCTTCCAGAACTCCCAGTCCCCTCTGCATTAATAAAAGCCACTGAGATTGACAGCCTGTAACCGAGCACTGAGAACTGGTGGTCTTAAAAAACAGCATAAGCCACACAGTGAGACTGGCAGCTGAAGTCAGTAAATGTGCACTAAGAAAGCAATGTGAAGTAGAGAGATGGCACCAAATGCTAAGAAAGCAAGCTTAGAGCCACAAAATGTTTCCTGATATTTTTTCTTTCCTTACTCTTAAATGCGATGGGGATATTCACAGACCAGGGATATTCATTGCCTATCTTTAGTTACCTGTATACTGAGTGGCTTGCTAAATCATTGCAGAAGGCTTTTAAGAGTCAACTATGTTGCTGGCAGTCTGGAGTTACACAAAAGCCAGACCAGATAAGAACAACAGATGTCCTTCATTCAAGGACATTAGTGAACCAGATGGGTTTTTAAATTCATATTTATATTCTGAATTTTACAAAGAATTCAAATTCCATGAACAGGTTTGATAATGTAGTAAGGCTGGAGGTCTACTGATGCCAACTCGTTTGGATGAATTGTTGAGGAGGATGGTGATTGTGGAGGATGCAAGGTCATTGTTGTATCAAGAGTCGTTGGATGAGGGGGGAACCTAATAGAAACACATAAAATTATGAAGGGAATAGATAAGATAGAAGTAGAGAGGATGTTTCCACTGGCAGGTGAAATTAGGACAAGAGGGCATAGCCTCAAAATTAGGAAGAGCAGATTTAGCCAGAGGGTTGTAAATCTATGGAATTCCATGCTCAGTGAAGTAGTTGACGCTACTTCACGAAATGTTTTTAAAGCTAAGATAAATATTTCTTTGAACAATAAAGGAATTAAGTGATACAGTGAGAGGGTGGGTAAGTGGAGCTGAGGCCACGAAAAGATAGAAGGTGTGGAGAAAGTGGTGAGTGCAGGTGCATGAAATAGAAGTAATATTTTCAAGAGCTCAAACCGGGAGATTTAAACAATCCTTGGATAAGCACACGGATAATGATGGGATAGTGTACGGGGGACGAGCTGAGAATGGTTCACAGGTCGGTGCAACATCGAGGGCCGAAGGGCCTGTTCTGCGCTGTATTGTTCTATGTTCTGTGATCTTTTTGAATGGTGAAGCAAGCTCAAAGGGCAAGATGGCCAACTCCTGCTCCTAGGTCTTATGTTCTTATGTTATGTTCTTATGATGACCTGGCCAAGCACTCAATGAGCGACTCAATGAGCTGCATTCACCATCTAGCAGTTATGAACACGTTTGGATTTTTTACCATCGTGTTTCTCAGGGAATGAGAGAAGAATTTGTTGTGGTATATAAAATGAGGTAAGTTGAGTATAAATGAGAGGCAAATACATGGAAATAATACAGTTGCTGCTTTATTTCAAGATTGTGAAGGGCAAAAGCCGTAAGGGGAAAATCATAAAACTTTTCTCAAAGCCAAAATTCTGATTTTTCTTGTTCTGTCTGTATTATACCAACTTTCAACTTTGTTCACACTACATTGAAGGGGAAAATTTCACCATAGAGTTAAGAAATTATCTTCACAATCAAGCCTAAATGGATGTAACTTGTCACGTTAATGATAATGTTCAAATAATCACTCAGGGATCACAATCAGGAATGGATGAACTCCATGGGTTAGTTTAATTAGTACAGTAAAGCATATTGCAAGTTATGAAGCAGATATTATAGTAGAACAACTATGTGTGCAGTTTGCAGACACATAGTAGATTAAGTACAAGCAGTGTCACAATATTATGTGCATATAGCACATAGAGACCTTAAAAGTGTCCTGAAAAGGCAAATTCACATTAAATAGCCTGCTCCTTCCCAAAAGAAAGTGTAATGAATTGCAACAACAAGTGAGTCTATTGGCTAAATCTTAGGTATTTTTTTACTACCACTTGTGCTAAGTTTCTTGGCATAAGGCTGGTGTGATTTCTCACTGTATATTATCAAACACTCCTCATTAATTACCTATCCTGCCTCTAAAGCATTATCCATGTTCAAACATTCTAACCCCACTTTTTCATGAGCCATTCCCAGGACAACTCGCCACTCAACAGATATTTGTCAGAAGACCTGCATTCCTGGTGCCTACCCCATTTCAAAAGGCTGCTGTGCAGACAGATGTTGATATTCCAAATGTGCTGTTCTCAGTGACAGACAGTAATGCTCTACAGATGTCTGAGAAGGCGAAGATATCCTGTGATTCCCTGACAGAGGCCTAGAGGCCCTGATGGAGAAGCGTGGCCCAGAGGAGCAACAGAGAAGGCCTTGACATGAGACCCTGGCAACCTTATCTTACATCACCACCCAGATCATTATGGTCTCTGAGGTGTGGAGGAATGGCTAGTAGGGCTATGTGAAGGCTACTAATGTTATACTTTCTGCTAAGGATATATTTTTCTTTTATTCATTCCCAGCATGAGGACATCGCTGGCTGGGTCAGCATTGATTGCCCACCCCTGCTTGCTCAAAGGGCAATTAAAAGTGTACCACATTGCTGTGAGTCTGGAGTCACATGTAGACCAGACCAGGTTAGGATGGCAACTTACTTCCCTAAAGGACATTATTGACCCGGATGGGGTTTTCATGAAAAGCCACAATGGATTCATCATCATCAATTCATCATCATCTCTCCACTCCAGATTTTTATTAAATTTAAATTCCACCCACTACCATGGCAGGATTTGAACCACACTCCCCAGAAAATTTCCTGGGTCTCTGTATTGACAGCCTAGCAATACTACTACTAAGCCGTCACCTACCACAATCCTGTTTCTGTTAACTTGCACTCAGTGTTTTTGCTACTGCACCCACCATCCACGAAGCCTCATGTGCTGCCTCTCTCTCTAATGCCTGCAGGGTTATTGGTCTATAAGCTTTGGGGTGGTGAGATTGAATGAGGGAAGATACTGCAGGCATTAGAGAGAGTGGCCTGTCACAGAAAGGGCTAGCTCCAACTAAAACCAGCCCCGTTGAACTCTGAGGATGAGCAGCCTCAGAGAAAGCATCATCCAGGCTGCCTCCTGCGACCTCCAGCAGCTTTGATACAGACACCTCAATAGGAACATTACATTTGGAAAACTGGGAGCACAAGCTGGTGAGCACCTTCACTGCTCTGTAGCTGGCCAAGAAAGAAATGCCACTGGCCGCTGGCACTCAGAGGACTCCCAGAGACCAGGAACCTGCTCAGCACCAGACAGGAGACGACCCTGTACTGTTAACAGCCAGGGACTCTTATCCACATGCACAGGGAGAAACATCAGTGGTAGGAAGATATGTGGGAGGCAATGACCCTCATTAACTAGAAGCTACTGGAGTGTAACTATCCTGAGGGGACCCAGCTGCCTCAAGCATGTGATACTTTAGCTGCCTTCATGGATAGGTTGGAGACTGTTATGGAGGACCAGGCTCAGCTCTCCCAGGGTCTGCTGGATACACAGACAGACTGGGTGATATTCCTTATCACCCAGTCATTGATCCTCAGGACAGAAGGCATGGCGACAGGGGCAATGGAAACTTGGCATGAACTCCAAGTGATTAAGAGGCACCAGCCAGTGGAGGAACCATACTCAAACTCTTGGAATTTTCCCCTCACAGTACTGCAGAGATGTCTTACACATTAAAAACATTTGCTGCATCATTTTCAAGAAGGTTGGTTTTCAAGTGATAGAGTGGATTAAGTTATTTATAGGTGTATACTTGATGGAAGTGACTTCTCCATGGCACTTCTCATAGGAAATATTTTCCCAACCTTAACTAGCATAGCTTATCAGCTAGGAAATCCACCAGCATTGCTTCAGAACATCATGCTCGGGAAGCAGTTTCATTAGGGGAAGTGAGAAAATGCAATAAATTCAAAACATCTGGAACAATTATCTTTCTCAAAATTCAAATTACACAATTACATATGAGAAAGATTCTAGTGTCAGCTGTGAAAAGAACCAAATTTAGGTGGACCCTTTACTGCTGTTAAGCATCCCAATATGCGTCTTCAGAGGGTTATCAGACAGAATTGAATCCGAGACTAAGAAGGAAACATTGAAAACATGGTCAAGGAGGTAGGCATTTCGAATTAAAATGGAAGAGATGTGGAGAGGTTAAAGGAGACACTTCTAAAGTTTTAGGGCTGGATGACTAGACATCTGGCTGCTAATGGTGCAACAAAAGGTTGTATGAGAGGTCAGCGTTCCTGTTGCTCAAGACAGTGCAAACAGTATTCTTATTTCTAGTTTTTTATTTTGTAGAAGGGGCAGCATAATGGCTCAGTGGTTAGCACTGCAGCCTCACAGGACCCGGGATCAATTCCAGCCCTGGGCTGTGTGGAGTTTGTACATTCTCCCTGTGTCTGCACTGGTTTCATCCAGGTCCTCCGGTTTTCTCCCACAGTCCAAAGATGTGCAGGTTAGATGAACTGGCCATGCTAAATTGCCCATAGTGTTCAGGGATGTGTAGATTAGGTGCATTAGTCAGGGGGAAATGTAGAGTGGTGGGAATGAGTTTGGGTGGGTTTCTCTTCGGTGTGGACTTGTTGGGCCGCAGGACCTGTTTCCACACTGTAGGGATTCGATAAAAAAGGACAGTAATTTGAATGCACACTTAATTCCTTGAAGCATAATGGATACCAATGAATGGTACCATGTTTTTGTTGTTGTTACATGGACCATCCTAAATCATAGATTGGGTTATGTAAGGCCTCTTTTCCCTGCTGCACCTTGAATTTTGCTCATATGCGCACAATTACATTTATTACTTAATGTTTCATTTCTTTGTATTGTCATAAGTAAAAGTCTTTTACTTTCATGTATCTGCCTCAGTAAGGGTCAGAGTTCACAGAACAAAGCATCATACACCATAGGTTAAAATTTGAGTAGGTGAAACAATTATTCAAGCTGTCCCTTCAATACCTGACTGAAATGAAATGAAAATGTATCTTAATGCCCTAATATGAACATGTTCACATTATTCCTTATTTCACATTTAGATTTCATGAATTACAAAGTAGCATAAAACTAATAAGCAAATTGGATGAAGTAACATTTTCACCCTATTTTTACCTGTAATTTTCCTTTGTAATTATGAGAAAAGAATTACAGCATAATAAGACAAAATATTAAGTTATATTGAAGAAGCGAGGGGCGTCTAATGAGCAGATATGACGTTTATCAGAGGTAACTCAAGAGGTAATGGACAAACACCTGTGTATGCAGTTTATATCATTTCTGTGAAAGTATTTGATAAAGTTCCAAAATGAGTATGTTGCTAAAATAGAGCCCATGGGATTGAGAAAAAATTATTGACCTTGGTTTACATTGTTTACTCAAAGAATTAATAGGAATGATGAGTATGTATTCTAATTGAAAGGAAATAACTTGTAGCATCTTAGAAAGATCTGTGCAGTGTATCAACTATTCTAAAAATTTATTAAAGTTATAGATAACATTGTAGAGAGCCAAATATTCAAGTTTCTGGGTACCACAATGGTTGGTTGTATAGTAAGTAATTCCTGAAGAAGGGCTCATGCCCAAAACGTCGATTCTCCTGCTCCTTGGATGCTGCCTGACCTGCTGCACTTTTCCAGCAACACATTTTCAGCTCTGTATAGTAAGTAATATAAATGTAAGTATAACATTATGGGGTGACATTGATAGATAACTTGATTTAGCAAAACTGTGACAGAGACAACTCACTGGGTGTTAGTACAACATCAACAATTTACCACAGAACTATAGATTGAACTTTTATTTTAAGCACAAAAACAAGGAACTGTGAAAAGCGAAATTAAATTAGGGGCATATGTACTTGGTGCACTGAAATGTAAATGGGTACACACAATAATCAAAAAGCTGAGGTGTTGCATTTTGGTAAGACAAACCAGTGCAGAACTTATACACTTAATGGTAGGGCCTTGGAGAGTGCTGTCGGACATGAAGGTGGAAGAATGCAGGTACGTTGCTCTTTGTAAGTGGTGTTACAGGGAGACACGGTGGTGAAGAAGGTTTTTGGCATGATTTCCTTCTTTGGTCAGAACATTGAGTACAGGAGTTGGGATGTCATGTTACGGCTGCACAAGAAATTGGTAAGGTCACATTTGGAGTACTGCATACATTTATGGTCACCATGCTTTAGGAAGGATGTTATTAAACTGGAAAGAGTGCAAAAAATATTTATAAGGATGTTACCGAAACTGGAGGGTTTAAGTTATAATGACGGGCTGGATAGGCTGCGCCTTTTTTTGCCCCTGGAGTGTCAAGGACTCACAACTGATGTTATAGGGGTTTCTAAAATCATGATTGGTATAGATAAGATGAGTAGGCAAGATTTTTTCCCCAGCGTAGGGGAGTACAAAACTAGTGGGCATGGTTTTAAGGTGAGAGGGGAAAGATTTAAAATAGACGTGAGGGGCAACTTTTTCACACCGTTATTGGTGTGTATATGGAATAAGTTGCAAGAGGAAGTGGTAGAAGTGGGTAAAAGTACAACATTTAGAAGACACTTGGACAGGTAGATGGATAGGAAAGGTTTAGAGGGATATGGGCCAAATGCAGGCAAAAGGGACTAGCTCCATTTAGAAACTTAGTCAGCATGGAGGATTGAACTAAAGGGTCTGTTGCCATGCTGTATGACTCTTATGACATATGAAATGATGATGTTGATAGTTAGAGAGCTAGAATATAAAGGGGAGGCAATTGTGCTGCAACTATATCATTTCCATGGATAGACTGTACCTTAAGCATTGAGTCATGTTCTGGGCACTGAACCATAAAAAGGATAATTTGACCTTGGAAGGCACGAAGTCCAAATTCACCAAAGTGTTTACCTGGGCTCTAAAATTTAGACTACGTTGAGCTATATAAGAATCAGTAAAATATAGAATGTTAGAAGGTAATTTGATTGTTTTGGAAGGAATTGATAGAGTTAAACTCCATTGGTGGAGTGGCCCAAGCTAACGAGTATAACCTGGAATGAAGTTACAAAGTACTTCTTGCAACGGCTGTTAGGTGTAGGGCACTCCAACAAAAACCAGTGGTTAGATAACTTCTCAGTGAACACTTTTAATTTCAGATTGACAGAATTCTGCAAGCCTGGGATATTGAGTGGTGTAGAGCAATGGCAAATGGATGGACTTAAGATGCAAGCATCATCTGTAACAAATTTGAATGGTTGATTAGTCTGCTTCTTTTTCTTTGTATGCATTTCTAAAAGAAGATAATTAATTTATGCATAAGTGTCATCACTTATTGTTAAAAGCATTTCTAACTGGATTTCTGTGCGTAGATCTGCCGTTCTTTTGAGACAATAAACTTACATTGGCATGTTCACCCCCTGAGCCTGTGGTGAGAATTTGTATTGAGAAGTTTATGTGTGAGAGAGCTGCATTATGTGAATGGGGGAACTGCAGGAGGAGTGAGCAAATTTAACAAGACAGTACAGGAGATTTTGGAGCACCAGGAAAGAGTTTGGTGTTATTCAGATATTAAGGGATGTGGCAGCTATGTGAAGGAAGGAGGTACCTAGGAGAATGGGATGTTACGTATTGTTGGCTTCTTTCAAACTGTTATATACCACCCTTCCACCATGTGCCTATCCATCATCTTTCAGTTCTCACCAGTCTGCAGCTGCTTTATACTCTCCTATGCCCATATCATTAATGGTTCTTGCCTTGAAGCATTTATGGATAAATTATCTACTGCTGCACTCTCTGCACACATTCAGAATGCATATTGTGAAACTGCACACTCCAGCCTGTGATTTTCCCTTCAATAAATTTATTGGACTCTTGGCATTGATAGAAGTGAAAAAATTACCCTTTAGTGCAATATTAAGCAACTTGCCAATTTGTGTAGCCTTTAGTATACACAGATTTTCATCAGTAAATTAGCTTGAAGAAATTTTGAAATCTTAATCATTCATACAGGTTATGAGATTTATGTGAAATAATGTCCTTAAGACTAAAAAATAAGCATATTTTTAAAGCAAATGAGTGAGCAAAGAAAGAAGTAAGGTACACTCACCAAGAGATCTGAGTTCTCTTTTCAAATCATCACAGATTGCAGGTAATAATAATCACAGATGGCTGGACAGCTCAGTCATTAATCAACTTAAGTAAATGTCATCATCTATTAAAGCTAAATTCTGGAAATTACAAATTTTAAACAGCGCTGGAAAGATTCATAAACATAAAGGGGTGACAGGACCTAAAATGTTAGCTCTGCTTTTTCTCCACAGATGCTGCAGAGTTTTTTCAGCAATTTCTGTTTTTGTTTTGGATCTCCAGCATACACAGTCCTTTGTTTTATTTTGCTGGGAAGATTCAGCTGGTCAAGCAGCTTCTGGAGAAAGAGACACAGAATTTGTGGCTGTGATTTTGTCAGGACATATGAAGTCCTGATGAGGGAGCAGAAGTTTGGCAGCAAACTTGCTGCTGCCATTAAGAGAAGTCTTGCAGGATTTTATGTCCATCAGGCAGTTAGTGAGGTGAAGTCAGGACCCCTTCTGTTTTAAGGATTGAAATCCTGCCTCCAGGATGTGCTGCCCAGTTGTTTGCAGTGACCACTGGTGGAACTGCACTCAACCAGTAAATTCAGTGATGGCCTGACGCCAAGATACATGGGGTTGAAAGTCACAGGGGACAACCGGGTAAGGTGAGACAGTCAGAAGGAATGTGCAAAGGGAAGGGTGTTGCTAAGGTGACCAATGCTCCTATTGGAGGTGGCTGCCCTGTGTGGTCCACAGTGCAGGGGATTAGTAGGATCCAGATCACAAGAAGGTCACCAACATCTGCACTTCCCGCCCAACCCCTGATATTTTGTAACCTCTGCCACATGTCACACTCTTGTAGACTATGTAAATCCCTAGCCGATGTTTCTAATCATTAACTTTTGATCAGAGCTTAGCTGAAGTAAAACTCTAACTTGATCGATATTTGTTTACTGTATCACAGGATGAGAGGCAATTAATTCTGCAAAATGCACAGATTGCCCGCTGGAAATTCTACACATTGCATACTCACAATCACAAACTTGTGACTGCAATCTCTTTCCAAATGACTTGAAGCAGGAATAGCCTCTTGAAACTCAGGTGCATGAATTGAGCTGAGGACTCAAAAGAAAACAGTTGGTGAAGATGCTGAATGACACAAAAACAAGGCATGATGGTTGTTATTATAATTTTATTACATATATAGTACACACAGTTATATAGTATCACAGTTGGTTAAAATTTCTGTCCCTGGCATGACACGGACAATGACAAGAAAATATGGGAAAGCCTAGCCAGAATGAAAATTTAGAACTTTGATGCTAAGAAAGAATTTCCTCATTTTTCTTTTAAGCTTTAAACAGTGCTTTCAGAAGCTTGCTATTGAGCACTGATTATCTTACATCCGTGCATTTGCATCTCATTATTTGACCAATTTACCTTAATTACATGTCACTTCCAATCTCCTTTCCTTTCCCAAGAAACTGAATGGTGCAAATGAATGAAATGTATGTCAGAGCAGGTACGCAGTAGCATGGGCAGGGAGAGAAATTGCGACCCCTGGTGCTACTCCTTGTCCAGGCTGCTGAACTGAGTGTAGTGGCCTTGCTCCTGACCCGAACACGGTGGTCCGAAGTGCCTTGGATTTTGGGTCATGATGTAAAACAACTCCCCTAGCCCCAAACAGGTCTCAGGTTCTGCCTGGCAGCTGCAACTTGCCATTTGCTTGTCTCAACCTTCATCCATCTCTGGCTGTACCACACAATCTTTACCTGTTGCATGGCCACCACCATTTTCGCCTGATACTCATTTAGTTTGGCTGCTGAGTTGTTGAATATTGACCAGTCTAGTGATTCCAAGCTGTCCCATAGAGGCTGTTCCACTGCCCCAGACCAGCACTGGACTACTTTTTGTACTGGGTCCTCACGTTTCAATTTCTGCTTGTAAACTGTGAGGAGAAACCAGCATTGTGACCTAATTTTCCAAAATTCGGACAGGGTATGGAGTGGTAGGCATCTTTGATGGTTGTGTAGCAATAGTCAAGGATGTTCAGACCTCTGGTAGGATGGGAGAAGTGCACGTACCAACAGATTCGAGAACAGTTTCTTCCCAGCTGTTATTTAGACTTCTGAATGTACCTCTCAAATCTTAAATTTTATGTTGATCTTGTTCTTTGTGAACCTTGGCTGCATCCATAACATTGTATTCTTCGCTCTGTTCTATTACCTTAATGCATTTTGTATGGTATGATCTGCCTGTCTTGCATGTGAAATAAAACTTTTCACTGTACCTAGGTACATATGACAACAACAAATCTAATCAAATCAAGCCAGCATGTGCAAATTGCCAGCCTCACTATATTATTATGCCTGCTGTAGGTTCAATTCTTACCATTTCAGCCCTTCAACATTTGACTTTGGAGCTCAGAGATACTGACAACTTGCATGTTTCTGTCAGTTCATGTTCACTGAGGTACATGCATAACACATCTCTAAAGAGGAGGTGCCATATGGCTCTTACTTTCATTTCTCACTCAGTTTGTGTTTTTCTTGGAGCTACCACATTGGAGAAGTAGGCAGCTTGTGATGGTGAGGATCACTGAACAGTCAAGGGAGTGGACATGTCACTGTGCCACATCATTCAATATCAACATCAGTCCTGAAGTCTGTGCCAGCAGGTTATGCACTCTGTATACTTCAACCAAATGGCCATGTCTGAAAATCGAAGTAGAGCAATGTTTAGGACTGTAAGAGGGAACTAATGTAGGTAGCAGACAGGGGCTCTGTCAATTCCAGTTGGTAGGCTTGGCCACAGTGAATCAGGTATTTGATCCTACTAAAGTTCAGGATTCAGTGCTCATGCAATCTGGGTGTTGGGAAGTAAGGTCAGGAGTCAATCAGTGGACAGTCCATGGAGTCTTACAACTGCAGGCAATTCAGGTCTAGTGATGAGGTTCATTGCACTGGGCCACTAAGTAAATGATTGCAATGAAAGGGGGAAATCAATATAGAGCACTGGGAGCTCATGGCTGGGGAAGTAAGGAATGGGGAAAAATCACATATCACGCTCGCTTGGACCTTTGTGTGGGACAGCTTAGGGCCAACACTGGCATGTGAATTTGCGAAGCCATGGACATTGTGAGTAAAACAGCAGTTGAATGTTATATAGAGGTGCTCAACAGAACTGGGATTGTGGTGTGGACGTGATGCTGAAAGATCATCAAGGCCACTGGTACAGTAAAGTAAAAGGGGATGTGAAGGATGGGGCGAAGGGAGCAGAGGGATTGTACTGCATCTCAAATGTAGCCTGGGACTTAGGAGAACACAAAGTTGGAACTTTGCCATCTCAGTTGGAAAATCAATTGCACAATAACTGCACAGTGGTGAAACCATGTGCAAAGCAGCAGAATCAGTTACTATCTTTTGAGGTGCTACAAGGTGTATTTGCAATAACCACGATTGCAATGATTTAGTAATACCACCCCTTTGGCATCAATTTAAATGTCATGCACATTACGAATTATAGACTCATGGAGTCATGCCCGTTACATTGTGAATGCTAATTGTCTGCTTGTCATATCAGCTAAGCAAAGGTGATTAGACAAACGTACTAAAATATGTCCCCCGAGTCTTTCATAGCAGAAAGACATTGCAACGCAAAGACTTGAAGATGGCACTTCACCTGTCACATTTACAGATGAACTGTGATAATGCAAGCTCAAAATCTGTCATGTGTAAGCTTGCCTTTTGTTTGGGGTTGAGGTGCTATAGTATTAGGCTATTGGTAGAGTTCTGCTCTCCCAGCATGGCAGGAATATTCTTGTTATGCAACGTACATTTGGAGAAGGTGACATACATTGGAACTTGCATGACTTTGACCTTCTTGGGAAGGCCCTGTACCAGACTGTCTGAGAGAATAGCATAATGCTTCAAACTGATGGAGCAGAGGGCTCAGAAATTCCTTCAATAAACTTAAACTTGAAAATGCTGTCTCCTTATACACTGGCAGTTTATCAAAGGAATTCCTGAGCCCTCATATCCATTGCAATTACAACTTTGATTGAAGGTTGTAAATTACAATGTTGCATTCCTTCTGAGTGACTTGAATGATCTCTTTGCACCTTAAAAGAGCCTCTGTGAAAGAACATAGAATGGCACAATTAAATCTGCAGACATTGTCACTTCTGTCTGACTTCCATTGCAATGTTATTTTAAATGATCTCCAGGATCTGGTTGTCATGTCACACAGATGATCATATGGCAAGTATGTTATGCTGACTATAAATGGTGATGACTGTACTCAGATTTTCCAGTTTTATCTACGCTTTCGATAAATGCTTACTCAGTAGCTACAATATGTAATAACATTCTCACTTTAAGTTGGTGAAACATATTAATTGAATTGTAGTTTATCAGTACATGTGTTTTATTCATTTGTGAGATAGGTTACTAATTAAACAGAAGTCTGAGTATTGGTACAATGCCCATGAACTCAATGCTCAATATTAGAGATCAATAACAAAACTGTTGCACACAATAATATAAAGCTGAAATTGCTGAACGATTAGTAAAGATCTGAAATATGGCTTTCTGGATACTGATGTGTTCATCCATCTGGTATAGTCATGAATATTTGGACAGTGATTTGTTAAAGAAAACACATTAACTTCAGATTGGCATCAGAATTTGTCTCATGTTAATTTTATGTCAATGACTTCTAAAAAGATTAGTGCAATCAGTTCTGTATTGATTGAAATGGAAGTTGAAAGTTATTCCAAAAGAGAGCCTTCCACAAAAAAGAGCCTTTTTTTTAAAGAAAACAATTTTTAAAATATTCAGTTTCATAAACCAGCCACAAATAATTATTTCTGGGATTTTGGTCCTAAATTAGTCTCAGCTGCTAATTTTTAAATTGTTTTACAGGTGTTCCAGATTGCATATGTTATAGTAAAAGCAGCTAATTCTCCACGCCCTGGGAACTGGATTTTAGAACGTTCCATTGATGGAATCATTTACAAACCATGGCAGTACTATGCGATAACAGATACAGAATGTCTTACTCGCTACAACATTGTGCCTCGACCAGGTAACCCAACGTACACATCGGATGATGAAATTATTTGCACTTCATTCTACTCAAAAATTCAACCTCTGGAAAATGGTGAGGTAAGGCTGGAAGTTAAGCTACACTTATAAGCGCTGATGTTGCTTGGGTTGTCATCAGTGCTCTCTGAAATACTGTAGATAGAGGTAAACGTAAACAGAATGGATAAAGGCTACCGCAGCTACTGACTTGCCTCTGTGCAGTGTGACCTGATATCACCAGTGAATCTGCTGAATAAATTATAATAGATAATTCATGTGGTATTGAACATTAATGTATGGACTAGGTTCGTAGATGAAGGGAAAGAATAGACAAAAATTAAGAACTTTGAAGTTTGTGTCGCATACAGAGTGCTTAAAAAGGTGATTAACATGCTTGCCTTCATTGCTCAGACTTTTGAGTATAAGAGTTAGGAAGTCAAGTTAAGAGTGTACAGGACATTGATGAGGCCTATTCTGGAGTACTGTATCCAATTCTGGTGGCACTGTTGTAGAAAAGATATTATTAAGCTAGAGGGTTCAAAAGAGTTTTACCAGGATGTTGCTGGGTATGGGAAGTTTGATTATAACCAAAGGCTGGATGGACTGGGATTTTTTTTCACTGGAGCATAAGAGGTTGAGGTGACCTGATAGAGGTTTATAAATCATGAGGAGAATAAATAGGGTTAATGGTAGGTATCTTTTCCCTTGGATGGGGATTTCAAAACTAGGGGGCATATTTTTAAGGTGAAAAGAGAGAGATTTAAAAAAAGACACGAGGGACAAATTTTTTGCACAAAGAATGGCTTCCGTGTGGAATGATAGGACCAAAGGGTCTATTTCCATGTTGTATGACTATTTGATTCTATAAGTTCTGAAGAAAAGCTCAGGATATATAACCCAGTGAATTAGCAGAGACTGTATCTTCCTAGCAGAGTAAATGTCAGATGTACCCACTGTGACTATCTTGATAATGGTGAGGTCAGGGGTCAGGGTTAGGAAAAGCAGATTTCTCATGGTTTGTGCGGTGTCCCCAGCAGAAATGACCACAGACCACAGCTGCTCAGCTGCACCAAGTGCAAGCTGCAACCTCACCTGTTTTAAAATGCAACTTTTTTTGTTGTTTCCCCAGCTGGGATCTGCTGGCCCTGAAAATGGGTTGGGCCATGAGCAGAACCCCACTTCTTACCAATCTCCTACTGGGCCCTAACTACAGACTGGATATGTAAATTCTTGTCCTTGTGAATCCTCAACATTTCTTCATCACCGGCTCTGTAATGAGACAGTGAAGGTTTAGCCCCTTGCAAAGCAGTGATTTCCCATACAAGTTCAAGACTCCATCTGTCCTTGTCTTGGCCAAATCTGGCAGCCATACTTGTTGCCAAGTAAATATTTTGGTAGCCCACTGCACCTGATGTAGACCCAAGGAAAATAGCCCCTGGTGAAATTTTAAAATCTTTGTTAGTCATCTGAAAGGCTATTGGTGGAGTTATCCCTGTGAGAGCAAATTCACCTCGAGTAGATGAGGATCAGGGAGAGTATCCATGCTTATGTATAATGACCCCTTATTACAGCTATTTAAAAAGATTTTGAAGTGGCTAGATTTATTGCATTTCTTCCACAGTTCCGCGATATCAGTAATTCAGCCTCAAGTCCTCTCCCTTTGAAAATTAGTCTGAAATGAAAGCATGTCAGAAAACTGATAATGTGCTGTTTTTGATCTCTATGATAGAATTTTCCACTGTAAGTGGTGTTGTAAAAAGAGAAATTTGTTCTGCTACTCCTCTTTGATTCAGTTTATCGGGAGCATAGAGTCATCGAGATGTACAGCATGGAAATAGACCTTTCGGTCCAACCCATCCATGCTGACCAGATATCCCAACCCAATCTAGTCTCACCTGCCAGCACCTGGCCCTCCAAACCCTTCCTATTCATATATCCTTTCAAATGCCTCTTAAATGTTGCAGTTGTACCAGCCTCCACCCATTCCTCTGGCAGCTCATTCCATACATGTACCACCCTCTGTGTGAAAAAGTTGCCCCTTAGGTCTCTTTTATATCTTTCCCCTCTCACCCTAATCCTATGCCCTCTAGTTCTCCATTCCCCGACCCCAGGGAAAAGCCTTTGCCTGTTTATCCTATCCATGCCCCTCATAATTTTGTAAACCTCTATAAACCTCAGCCTCTGACGCTCCTGGGAAAACAGCCCCAGCCTGTTCAGCCTCTCCCTAGTATTAAGAAGAGACATTTTCAAATGTTCCCTCCTGTGAAGTTCAAGTACTCAGTGGCATAGGATACAAAGGAACAAATGAAAACAGAATGACAAATTCATCTAGGATGTGAGCCCATCCAGAGTAAGGCAATCAGCTGTTCCCTGCTTCCTCAAGCATGCCACTGGCCAACATGGTGATCAACCAGCTGTGTTGATTGCATAGCTGCCAAGCATTGAATAACTCTATGAAAACAACATCTGGAAGCATATTATGTTGACATAGTGGTCATAATGTGAAAATGTCCACACTAGAGAGGAATGAAGACATTTGTAACTGGACCAAGTCCTTTGTTTTGCATTTGTAAATTAGACCTATTCCTTGTTGCTCACATTATACCGGGAAATATTTGCTGAAGCTTCATTACTTTGAAATTAACTCCCTTGTTCAAAGTAAATGAAAGAGTAATCCAAATAAATAATGTCTCCAGTTCCAGACATATAATTACTTCAACCATCTGTGAACGACTGTGTGATTGTTTGTGTATTAAAGAGCTGTTATTATAGCACAATGGTCAAATATGATTTGTGAATTAATTTTTTGAAAAATAGCAGTTATAGATAATAAGTGAAGCAGGATAATGGTCTTTTTTTAAAATATGGATTGCTTTGTATGGTCATTTAAACTGTTAGATTTCAACAGCAGTCTAATGCATAGAACATAGGAGCATGAATAGGCCATTTGGCCATTCAGGTCTGCTGCGTGATTCAATATGACCATGGCTGATCATCCAAAGCAGTACTTTCTTTCCCCTTTCTCCCCATACCCTTTGATCCATTTAGCCCCAGGAATTATATCTAACTTATTCTTAAAAATATTCAATGGTTTGGCTTCAATAGCTTTTTGTGGTAGAGGATTCCACAGGCACATCATTTGTGAGGAGAGATTAGACAGGCTGAATTTGTTTACCTTGGAGCAAAGGAGACTATGTGGGAGGGAGTGGGATCTGATTGAGGTATAGAAATTATAAGAGGCATAGACATACAGATCTTTTCCCATGTAAGATGTCCCTAAGACCAGAGGACATGGTTAAAGTGAGGAGTTACCGATTTAGAGGGGACCTGAGAAAATCTTTCCTCACCCAGAGTGTTAGAGAAATATGGAATGTGCTGTCTCAGAGATGGTGAGAGCAGGTATTCTTGCAACCTTTAAGAAGCATCTGGATAAGCACTAAAATGTCCGGGGGCGGTGGGCAATGGGTCAAGTGCAGGTAAATAGAATTAGTGCAGTTTTGTGTTTTACGGTTAGTGTAGACATGGTGAACCTATTTTAATGCTTTATAACTCTATGACGCGAATGCCAGCAGATGTTTTGGATGAAGGTGAACTTGAAAATTTGCTTATGAATATTAATTTTGCTTTTTTATGTTTAGATTCACACTTCCCTTATCAATGGAAGGCCAAGTGCTGAAGATCCATCCCCTACTTTATTGGAGTTCACCTCAGCTCGTTATATTCGTCTGAGACTTGAAAGAATAAGAACACTTAATGCTGATCTAATGACACTGGCGTACAATGATCCAAAAGATATTGATCCTATTGTTACACGAAGGGTGAGACATTTTGTTTTTAATACTTAACACTGAGTCAAATTACATTCAATAATTTAGCTGTTATCGACTTCTTTTGATTGAGTTCTAAATTATTTTAAAATCCTTTTCCTTTATGGAGTTTCTCCTTAAAAGAATGTTTGATTGAACTTCACTTCTGTTTTGTTAAATATATGAGCCATTCTCTGTTTTAATTTGTAAGTTTCCCTTAGCTAACCCAAACTTTGCACAATAATCAGGATACTGACAAAATAAATGCAGCTATTCCACCCTCTAGAGATTGATCACTGGGACGTTAAGTCATGCAAAGTCAACAGACTTGAATTACGTATTCGTTCCACTTTACACATTGGATAGACAGAGTTTAAAAAGTGATGTGGAAAGTTAAGCTGTGGTCACGTAGTGATTATTTTACAAAACTGATAATCCAGTGGTTAACTCTAAATCTCACTGTGAACAAATTGTGAAGCTCATTTAACTAAAAATAATAAATAAAATTGCCATGAAAGTATTTAGAATTTTGGATTTAATACGAGGCTGTAGGATAACTGGACTATTTTTATAGAGTAAAAATAAAATTATTAATTTGACTAAAACTGTTGTGTTCTTATTGTTGTTCACAGTATATTGTACTGAAGGGGCATGATTATTGAAATACCAATGAGCAATTCCATTGCAAGTATTAATCTTGGTTAATGGTTTTTAATATTGCTGTTCAAAACATTCTAATGTTGATCATTTGGGATAGGGCTAAATTGTTGATTCCCAATTGCTACATCGCTGGCTATAGTAACTAACATTTGAAATTTGTGATATTGGAGATGACTGTAGAAAATAAAGTTGCCATAATTTTTTAACAAGAGCACAGGGATGCTCTTTGATTAGAGAGAGAGCTGGCGGAGAGCCATCCATGGTAACCTCAGCCAGTGTGGGAATTGAACTCATGATACTGGCAACATCACATTGCAAACTGGACATCCAACCAACTGAGTCAACCAACCCCCTGACTTCCTTGCAATTCTTATCTGAATATATTCTGAGATATATTTGGCTATACCAACAACTTAATTAAATTAAAACTTTGTTCTCAGCAATGGTGGAATGGGATGAGAAAAGGAATTTGTGCATTCAACCTTCATCATAGCAATGATCATATTCGAGTATGCTAGTAATATTACACACATTAACGTTTTTAATGTTTGTCTTTTTATCTCTTTCAGTATTACTACTCACTGAAAGATATTTCTGTCGGTGGGATGTGCATCTGCTATGGACATGCAAGTGCTTGCCCTCTTGATTTAGTAACCAATGTACGTATACATTTTTTTTGTAGAAGAGGCTTATAAAATTAGTCATACACTTATTTTCTTAGTCATAAACATAAAAGGAAAGTAAAGTCCTCTCATAGTAGACCAGCCAAAAGCCACATCTAATTCATACACCTTCCATTGTGAACATTCCCTCACTCCTCCAAGCAAATGATTAGGTGTATTGATTTGAGCTTTCAAACTTCCATAGATTTTTAGGACATATCAGGAGTAGAATGCTGTATGTGTAACTCGGCTATGGAAGAAGGGATGGGGAGAGAACAGTAAAGTTTGAACGTTTAACTTGATGCAAGCACGTGGGCAAATGCTAACATTTTAGTGATATGGTTACAGGGCATTTAGAAAATCCAAAGATGTGCAGGTTAGGTGAATTGGCCATGCTAGATTGCCCATGATGTCAGGGATGTTTAGGTTAGGTGCATTAGTCACAGGTATATGTAGAATAATAGGGTAAGGAATGGTTTGGGTGGGTTACTCTTCAGAGGGTTAGTGGTCTATTTCCATACTGTAGGGATTCTATGAAAATCGCAATATGATTGAAAAATTGGCATGTATTTATAAAGGTAAATTGTGCAAATCAATTGAATTTATTTTTGAGGTTAAAACTATGTTAGAATTAGAATTAGGTTTATTGTCACGTGTATTAAAGTTACAAAAGAACAGGAGTACGGTGAAAATGTACAGTCACCAGCACATGGCGCCACCTTAGGTAAAATGTACCTAGGTACAAAAAATAGAGAAAACAAAGAAAAAAGTTACATTACATTATAGATATACATAGTTTAAGTATACATTATGAAAATAAGATATAAAACTAAAAAGACAAACACTACAGTCTTTCTATAAAGGCTCCCACGTGGTCTGATCGGGCTCCACCAGTTTCCAACCTGTAGCCTCTGTGGTAGATAAGTCACTGTAATGTATTTGGATTTTCAAAAACACAGTCAAAAGAAGAGGTTATAGAAGATGTTCCACAAAGTTAGCACTCTTGGGGTTGGATATATAAGCATGGATTGATGAGTGGTTAATGGACAGAAGACAAAAAGTAAGAATATTCCTTGTCTGGATGAGTGCAGCTCCAAACATTCAAAAAGCTTGACAACATCGAGGACAAACCAAACTGCTTGATTGGTACTGCATTCATAAACAGCCACTTCCTCCACCACCAATGCTTAATAGCAGCAGTGTATACCATCTACAAGAGTGGATTGAAGAAATTCACCAAAGATCCTTAGACAACACATTCCAAACCTGCAGTCACTTCCATCTAGAAGTCCAAGGTCAGCAGGTAGGAACACCTCCAGCTCCAAGATCTCCTCTAAGCCACTTGGTACATTGACTTGGAAATATATCACCGTTAATTCAGTGTTATTGGGACAAAATCCTGGAAATCCCTCCCGAACGTCATTGTGGGTTGAACTACAGCACGTGGATTACAGCAGTTCAACAGGCAACTCACCACTACCTTCTCAAGTGTAATGAAGGATGGGCACTAAATGCTGGTCCAACCAGTGATGCCCTGTCCGAGAAGTGAATAAAACAAAAATAAAGGACTAATTTTGGGTTGGTAACAGACAGAGTGTAATGTGTCTCAGTTTGCTGACAATCCAAAGCTGGGTGAGAAAATACATTGTGAGCAAGATGCAATGAGACATAGCAAGATATAGATTGCTTTGGAATAAGGTGAAGATTGTAGCAGATAGAATATAATGTGGGGAAATGTGAAGTTATCCTTTTCAGTAGAAAAACAAATTTTTTTTAAAATTATGAGAGGCTGAGAATTGTTGATTAGTCAAGAAACCTGGATATGCTTGTACAAGGACCTCAGAACATTAGCATGCAGATTTATTAAGTAATTAGGCAAGTAAGTGATGCGTTAGCTCTTATTGTAAAGCAAGTGGAGTAAACAAGTAAAGGAGTTTTACTGTGATCATGGTAGGACCTTGGTAAGACCATACCTGGAGTATTGCAGTAATAAAGTTCACAAGATTTAAACTGCTATTCTTACTACCAGTACAAAACTACAATTTATAGAATATGTTTAATTTTTAAAAACATTTCAAGGTGCTGCACAAAACATCGGAAAGCAAAGTATGATCTGCATCACATGAGGCCATATGGATCAGATGACCAAAGCCTTGGTCAAAAAGGCAGGTTTTAAGAAATGTCCCACATGTGGGCAGTCAGGTAGAGAGATATTGGGAGAATATTCCACAGCATGGTCCTGAGCAACTGAACTGTGACCACCAATGATGGAGCAAAAACAATCAATGCATATAGTTTAGAGCTGGAGAAATACAGATATCTTGGAAAGGAATGAGGCTGGTGAGTATTACAGAGATAGGGAAAGGTGAGCCTTGGAAGGATTTCAAGACATGGATGCAAATTTATGGCATTGGGTTGATTATCCTATGAAGAGAAATTGAATAGACCAGGCTAATATTCCTAGAGTTCAGAAGAATGAGAGATTATTTAATTTAAATTTACATGCCATAAAATTTGACTTTGTAGCACTTTTAAGAGAAAATGGCAGATTCATCAAGTAAATGGTGTGTTAGCTCTTATTACAACAAAAGTGGAGCATAGAAGCAAAGGGGTTTTACTATGGATGTAGGTTTGCTCACTCTGCTGGAACGTTTGTTTTCAGATGTTTTGTCACCATACTAAGTGACATCTTCAGTGAGCCTCTGGATGAAGCACTGGTGGTGTAGCCCGCTTTCTATTTATGTGTTTGGTGATATAATTTCCTATGGTGATGTCATTTCCTATGGTGATGTCATTTCTTGTTCTTTTTCTCAGAGAGTGGTAAATGGGATCCAAGTCAATGTGTTTGTTGATAGTGTTCCAGTTGGAACGCCATGCTTCTAGGAATTCTTGTACGTGTCTCAGTTTGGCTTGTCCTAGGATGGATGTGTTATCTCAGTTGAAGTGGTGTCCTTCCTCATTCATATGTGAGGATACTGGTGAGAGTGGGTCATGTCTTTTTGTGGCTAGTTGATGTTTATGTATCTGGTGGCTAGTTTCCTGCCTGTTTGTCCAATGTAGTTTTGATTACAGTTCTTACAGGGTTTTACTATGATCATGTAAGCCCTTAGAAAGACCATACCTGGAGTACTGTGTATAGTACCATGTGCGCAAACTTACTGAAGTTAGCACGGATGCTATACCTGTCTGTTGGAAGCATGCAGATATCAGTCAGTATGTAATGCTAATTTAGTGGCAGTAATGTCACCTTTGACTTGAATTCTTTGACTACTTCCCTGTCTTAACCTGAAGCAGTTGACCATGCCTGCAGCAGCAATATGGACTCCCCATTAACATTATTTAAAGGAATCATCAATTGACTTCAGATTGATTTCTGCTGGCTCGTATTGAGTTAATGGAAGAGTTTTATGCTTTATATTGTTATTCAAAATTGCTAAAGACTAAGTGGAGATCGTGTCAAATGGTGAACATCTTGGATGTTCAGATCACTTGCCCTCATTCAATGGTGCTGTACTTTTTATTTCCCTTCCCTTACGACACGGAAAATGAACAGAGAAAGTCAAGATACTTAAGGGGGCATGAGGAAATATATTATTGAAAAAGACTGATTTATTGGATGAAAAGGCTGTCCTTTAAAGATGTAGTCAGCAGATTGAGTCAATACTTTTAGAAGAATGAGAGATAATCTCATTAAAACATATACAATTCTGAGAGGGATTGCTATGGTATCTGCTGTGAGGTTGTTTCTGCAGCTTGGGGAGTTTAGATTTCGAGGTTGTGATCTCAGAACAAGAGGCTGGAAGTTTCAAACTAAAATTTCTTTCGCCAGCAGTTTGAAAGTTTGGCCTTTTCTGCCCTAAACAGATGTGGATACTATGTCATTGTGTGTATTCAGGGCTGAAGGGACATGAGGATCAGGCAAGAAAGAGGTCAGTGATCAATAATGAATGTGCAGCATGCTCAAGGGCTGTATGCTGTAAATCTGGCCATTTCCACATAGTTGCAGGAGATGGATATTATTAGTTTTTACAAAGCAGCAATGCGGGCATGACATAATTTTGATTCTTATTTAAGTTAACAACAAAAGTTGTTCTATTTAATGTGAATGTATTCTGTTCATCTAACAGAAATTTAGCTGCAAATGTGAACACAATACCTGTGGAGATAGTTGTGATCGCTGCTGTCCTGGATTCCATCAAAAACCATGGGCTGCTGGAACATTTTACAGCAGCAAGTTCTGTGAACGTAAGTAAATAAACAAACAGATCCCTCTTCAAAGGAATACCATCATTTGGGAAAAAATTATTTCCCATTCACTTAAATATAGCAACTGATCTGAGTTTTTAAAAAAAAATATGAATACCAATGATTAATCGTCCTACATAGCTTGACAATATTGCTAATGCTGCCTTGAAATAAAATGACTGCATTTATTGTCCATGTTACAACAAAGCAAAATATTAAAAGGGTCATGAGCTACATGCAAATAATTTATTATAAATTATAATTTTATAAATATTATTATTACTTTTATTATGCATTGCCAGCCACTTGGTACAGATTGATGTCAATTCCCTTGAGGCAGAGATTGCTGCAGGTTGTAAAGTAATGGACAATGATTATCTCTAGACTTAAGTCTGTAAGGGAACATATTTATATCGCATGTCTTTTATATGTGCTGTCATGCATTACGTTCATTGAAAATATGTGTAAATTTGGAGACGAAAACTTAAGATGTGTCAGTGGCATATGGCAATTATTTTAATTTGGAAAGGAAGGAAAAATGTGAACTCAGGTTTGGCTCCATCAGAGTAGTCTATCCATTCATCCGACTTGTCCTTGTATGTACGAGGTTTTAATTTTCTTTTACATGGAAGTTTGCTGAAGTTGCAAGTTGATAATGTTTCAGTAAAGGAAACAGGGCACTTGGGACCTGAGTAAATAGAGCTACCAGGTGGATATCTTCTCAATCATTTAGATTGAAGAATTGAGAAATAAATAGGAGAACAACAATGAAAGCATTTCAGTTAGAGCAGGTCAATACCATGTCACGTACGTTATGTAAGAAATGAGCAATAAAAAGTGGGAAATGCAGTCTGAATACAGAGGGGGAAACAAAAATAAAAGAAAAGCAGAATTCATAAAAGTAAAAGAAACAATCTTGGTGTAATGATTGTAATGAGGTCAGCCAAATGGATCTAGAAGAATATGAGTTCCCTGATTGAGACTGTTAATCTGGTCCAATCATGGAGTCCTGGCTGACAAGTATAACCAGGAGAGTCAGACATCTGTTCACTCTGAGAGCTGGCTGTGAAGAAGCTGGACCAGTGTCAAATACTATGCACCTGTAAATAAAGGGTGACTTGGTGAAGGGATACTGGCCTCTGTGGAGTTATTTCACTTGTTGCTTTATAATCCCTAACAGCAAATACAACCTGAAGGAATGAGACTCCATGGCTGAATCTTACATTTTTTTGGCAAACCTGCATCAGGTTTTTAGGAGGGATTAATTTCTTGCTTTATTTTGCAGAAGGACCTCATTAATTACTTAGCCCACCTCAATGGCATCCCTCATGTTGTTTATTACCACCTGCTGTCCCTGGAACAAGTTACTATTCACTGGACATCCACCTTGCGCCTGTGCCCTCTTGTAAGACCTATGTGCAGTTTATCTGTCTGCAGCTGCATCCTATATAAACACCCTCTCTCAGTCACAAGTACCCTATCTCCAATCTCCATTGGACATGAGCATCTTGTCATTAGCCAGTAGGGTGCATCTCACACAGGCAAGCAATCAGACAATTCCAATCATTAGCTTTTATTTACAGCGGACAAAAGTGAACTAAAGCAAAATGATTGGAGGCTGTAGCTTGCTCTCATCATGCAACTATGATGACCAATGACTATTTGACAAGCTGTGATCGTCTGCTGCACCTCGCTGTCATCTGTTGGAACCTGATGCCTATCAGGTCTTTTTTGGGGCTTGTAGTACCCAACACAATTGAGTTCTGTCCTCATGCTCCTCCTCAGAAGATGGCTTGCATTCACCCAGTTTCTCAACATCAATCACTTTGCCTCATTGCCTGCTCCAATTGTGCAGAGCTTGGCATGCCAGGATGATGCGGCACACTCTGACTAGACTGTAGACAAGTTTCCCTGCCAGACCAGGCCAACTCATCTTCACTAGGTCTCTCAGCAACTCCACCATGGCCCTGGCTGAGACTCTGGATAGTCCTCATTCCCTGTGGTGACCTCCTGATGCCCTGGCCCTACAACATCTGCCTTAGGAGGGCCGGCACATCGATCAATTTCTCATATCACTGGACACATGAACTGTCAGTGAAAATGGGAACATAAGGAGAAAAATATATTCTGAGGTCTCAAAAGAGCCATTGGTGGTGCATCCTGAAGATGAGAGGGGCACACACCTCTCCATATTGAGACAAAGTAAAATCCTGGTAATAAAGATCATGTTTCCATTATTCACCTTCGCCTCTGCACATACACCAACTTGGAGAATGCTGTATCGGATGTGTAACCAGCAAATCACATTGTCTATTTCCTCCTTAAACAAGTTAGCCAACTCTGGCCAGAGTGTTAGGAATGAATTTGCCCAGGGGTCCCACAATACTGAAGTGATTAAGTCACTGCAAACACAAACCGGTACAAATGCAGAACAGTACCAACTTCATTAGGAAAACATTTATAATAACCTTTAATACTAAACGTACTCTCTGTAATCCTATTTGGCCCCTTAAGTCTCTTGTAGATTTATGCAGTCGCTGTCTCTTTGGTTCTGTCTCTAAGCCTATGAAGCTGCTTTCTTCCTGTCTCTCTCTCTCTGGATGGTCAGCTAGTCTCTGCTTGTTGCCATGCTGGTCTCCTCAGAAGGCTTCCAGAAGATTCAAGAGAGTAGTCTGCATGCATACCCTCATTTTATACCCTTTTGATGATTTTCTGGAACTTCCTATAGTTCTAGCCAAGCGGGGAGCTACAGTTAATAGTTTGAAACATTGTCAATCACTTGGATGGCTTGTTACTGTTAGTTGCTTTGTGTAGTAGGACTCGGTGCCTTCCTGTCTGGGCTCTGCTTTGTTTAGTGTCTAAGTTGTTGGGGCTGTGTCTGGGCAGGAAAACATTCCCCTTTTACATTTGCTAATTGTTAGCACCTGGTGATTGTGTTTGTACTGTGTCCAGTGTATAGGTTTTGTGAGTTCAGAGTTTTACTTGGCCAGTGTACCCAGCATCCCTTGCTGTTTGGTCAAATTAGCAATCTATATGTTTTAGCAGTCAGGAGGTCGCTACAATTATCAAAAGGGTGTTCCTGTTGTGTAGTGATCCCCTACATTGTCCTAGAATTCTAAGCTTCAAACTGACACTGACTCTGAGCACCCTGTGTGTTGGCCAAACCATTTTCCTGTAGAATTATGTAGAGAGCAACAAGATATGGCAATGAACAGAGCTTGTGGTGGACAGTCAGTACTGGCTCTGCCTGGCCGTCTAGTAACTCTCCCCCATTACCTGGTCAACTTCCACCCCCATGCTAAGAACCCATGAATCAAGAATAAGAAAAGCAAGCAAAAACTAGCAGGGAGAATTACTAAGGACTTAAGGAAATGATAAATCCTGATTGATTACTCAAGAGCATCTAATATATAAACATTTGAAAGAAAAGGTAAATCAATCATTTAATCACTTCAAAAATGTTCTTTTCCCCATAAACACACACTCAAAATAAGATTCTAAAGCTAGGTAGATGAATTTCCTGCACAGATCAGCTATGATTTGATTGAATGCTGGAACAAGCTTGAGAGGCTTTCCAGTCCTGCAGACATCTTCACAGCATGGGACTGCCTTCATGAATTGCTGGTGTATGAAGATCAGTGACACATCATAAAGTCTGTCCCTGATTTTCCGCCAGCTGCTGTGATGTTCATTCTGGCATGCTTATTGTCCATTCTACACTCTTTGGTTCTGCACAGCAAGGGCTAAGTTGTCTGCTCAGAGATGATCGTTATCTCCTGCACGTTTGGCTCGTGACACTATTACGAGTGCAAGTCTGGCTGCAAAAAACTCCATTGTAATTAGATCCGAGGGCCAACTACAGCCCTCGTCTGGTATGGCATATCATTGAAGTTTCCACACAACGGTTCAGACTTGTGCATGGCTCTGTTGATTTCTTGCAATGCAGCGTGCATGGAGGCCCCTGTTGATTGTTGTTTGCTGCATGGCTGATAATTTTGCTCTGCAAATCAGACACCATTTGGAACTATTATTGGAGATAGAGAGAAAGTGAGAACTACAGATGCTGGAGATTAGAGTCGAAAAGTGTGGCACTGGAAAAGCACAGCTGGTCAGGCAGCATCCGAGGAGCAGGAGAGTCGATGTTTCAGACATAAGCCCTGATTCCTGATGTAGGCATTATGCCCGAAATGTCATCTCTCCTGCTCCTCAGATGATACCTGACCTGCTGTGCTTTTCCAGCACCACACTTTTCGACTATATTCGGAGGTAAATAGTCATGAATGACAAGGAATGATGGAGCAGTGATACGCGGTTGGAGCATGGAGGCTGTTATGGGGAATTCGGCCTATAGCTATTGCAGTTTAGTTGGATCGAGGAAGCTATTATTGAATTATTATCCATTTGAGCGACAACACAAGTTTAATTTCATTGCCCATCAAGTTAAATGTGACAGAAAAGTGTGATAGACAAATACAAAAAAAATCACAAGATGGAGATGTAGCATGGCATTGGAAGTAGTTAAATTTGCAGCACAAGAATTTGCATGCATATGCAACACTTCACATTGAAACACATGCTATCTCATTGAAAGGCTCAACGATGAACATGTCTACAATCTAAAGGATATGGGCATGCCTTAGAATACTGGATCAATTTCTGGTATCCAAAGTATAAATAAAGTATCCCAAAGGTAGAGGGGCAAATCATGAAGCAGATTAAAAATGAAATCTTTAAATCTGGAAGGAGGTCATTCAAAACTGATCTTACAGAACTCTATAAATAACAGAAATTGAAAATCCAGATTATGACTAATGCACCTAACCTACATATCCCTGAACACTGTGGGCAATTTAGCATAGCCAATTCAATTACCTGCGCATATTTGGATTGTGGGAGGAAACCAGAACACACCCACACAGATACAGGGAGAATGTGCAAAGTCCACACAGCTAGTTACCCAAGGCTGGAATCAAACCCAGGTCCCTGGTGCTGTGAGGTAGCAGTGCTAACCACTGAGCCACCATGCATTTAGGAAAACAAATGGTATAATTCTTATCATAATTGTTCATGCAAAGGATTTTAGTCTTAATAAAGTTTTTGTTGAAGAGAAGGAACATATTTCTCAAATGAGGCGAGGAAAGACTTGAAGCTTAATAACCTGATACCACCTAGCCGCACGTGCCTGTGACTAGGCTGTTGGGAGTTTCTCTGCTTTGTGCTTTTGTGTCTGTACATTGTTTAGAGGGAATTCATGGCCCAAGAGAAAGTGTTCTACAAGTTGAAGGAAGAAAAATCATGCTCAATAAGTACACCCCAATTGAATGAAGAATCATTTTAAGTGAAATTTTGTGACGTTATTTTGTCTTATCATTTATCAACTTTTGTCATTTCAGAATGTAATTGCCATGGAAAAGCTAAAGATTGTTACTACGATGAGAATGTAGCAAATAGGAGCCAGAGTTTAAATATAAAGGGAGAATACATTGGTGGTGGTGTATGCATTGATTGTGTGAACAATACAACAGGGATAAACTGTGAGACCTGCATTGATGAATATTTCAGACCAGAATGGGTACGGTAATAAAGGAACTTCTTCTGCTTTGTTGTTTTCTCTCAAATCTGAGGACTAACACAATAATATGTTTAAATTTGCATTACAGAAACTTTTGTTTTACAATAATACTTTTACAGGTGGAGCATCTGTAAATAGTACGCAAAACTAACTGTCATCATCCATTTGCGATCATCATTAAGTTTTTATAACAACAGTTGGTTATGGAAATCAATGAAAACTGATTGTGTGCATTGTTCAAAATCAGTAGTATTTAACATCATGGAGAAGAAAAACACTCCTTTTACTCTAATTGAAATTTTAATTTAGATTTTAAAGCTATATTGTTCAGAAATTAACAGAATTGACTTATGTATTAATTTGTGTTATTATCTCAACAAAGTTATGGGATTGGATTCAGTGCCTTTTGTTCACCGTAACTTCCCTATATTTTTAAATGAGAAGTAAAGTCCAAGACTTGTGGTGCCCAGTGGGCCTCCCCCTCCAGAAATTCATGGTACCTACAGTGTCTTGCCCCTTGAAATCAATGGGCAGAAATGTGGAGTTTTGTGAACTTTCCTTATCTAAGATCATGACCCAGAGTTTCCATTCCTCCTGTTTCTCTATACCTCCTTTGGAATTGCTGGTTAAGTGTAGAGCACAGAGGTTTGGGGTCATGTTTGGATCATTGTGGAAGTCTGAATGGGTCTGAAATGGATAATGCTGGCAAAATCCAGTATAGTGATGCCATATGGAATTTGTAGGAGAACAGTTAATGATCTTGAGGGAGCTACAACTATCATTTGGATCTTCCTCATAGTCTCACTAACAATATATGTCCGAGTTCATAGTTGCTATTGTGCAATAAACAAATATGTTAGATGATCAAATGCTTTTCCTGTACCATGCTATACTAAGCAGGCTGTGTATATCCTAACCATGGTGGAAAGATGGCTACAAATGTACATAGAGTCATCGAGATGTATAGCATAGAAGCAAGTGCTTCAATTCAACTCATCCAGGCCGACCAGATATCCCAAGCTAATTTGCAAGTACTTGGCCCATATTCCTCTAAACCTTTCCTATTCATGTAGTCACCCAGATGCCTTTTAAATGTTGTAAGTGTACTAGCCTCCACTACTTCCTCTGGCAACTCATTCCATATGCGTATCACCCTCTGTGTGAAAAGGTTGCCCCTTAGGTCCCTTTTATATCTTTCCCCTCTCACCTTAAACCTATGCCCTCTAATTCTGAACTCACCCCACCCCAGGAAAAAGACCGTGTCTATTTACCCTATCCATGCCCCTGATGATTATATCAATCTTTGTAAGGTCCTACCCCCCCTCCCCCCCCAGCCTCCAATGTTCCAGCAAAATAGCCCCAGACTCTCCCTATAGCTCAAACCCTCCAACGTGGCAACATCCTTGTAAATCTTTTCTGAACCCTTTCAAGTTTCGCAACATCTTTCAGATAGGAGGGAGACCAGAATTGCACACAATACAGAGGAACCTCGATTATTCGAAGGACATGGGCGGAGAGTATTTAGTTCAGTTAATCGAATACCGGATAATCGAATGCTGGATAACATAGTAGGACGTTCGATCTTGCTGGATAATTTGATATTCAGATAATCAAATGCCAGATAATCGAGGTGTGTTTCAAAAATGGCCAGTACAGCCACAACATGACCTCTCAAACGCCTATACTCAATGCTCTGACCAGTAAAGGAAAGCATACTAAATGCTTTCTTCATATATCCTGTCTACCTGAGACTCCACTTTCAAGGAACTGTGAATGTGCACTATAGTGAGTAATTGTATAGCGAACCCATACAACATGGAACCCCTACAATGTGGGGCTGGAGGGATGATGGGGGTCTCACTCACTTAAGAACTGGTGGATAACCCAAACAGTTTCATGGAGAAGGCTAGACTAAATCAAGTGCCATGCAATGTGGGACATTCAGCCCCTTGAGTCCACATTAACCATCCGAAGAGCATCTCATCCAGACTCAGTCCACGATCCTATTTCTATAAACCTGTATTTCCCATGGCTGACCCACCTAGCCTGCACATTCCTGGACACTATGAGCAATTTAGTGAGGCCAACCCACCTCATCTAAACATCTTTGAACTGTGGGAGGAAACCAGAGCACCCAGAGCAAACCCACAGAGAAACAGAGAAGATGCGCAGACTCCACACAGGCGGTCATATCATGGGTGGGATTGCTACTGTGAGGCAGCAGTGTTAACCACCGAGCCATCATGCCCCATGATGAGTAGTGACACGGGTTGGTCATACATCACTAATGCCCATACCTGAGTTGAATTTGAGTACTTAATTGGGTAGGAGTGTGCAGGATTGGAACCCTATTGTCTTCTCTACTTTGTCCCTGTTAAGTCTGTGACAGATAGCCGTGTGGACAGACTTCCTGCCCTCCTGCTAACTTAAGCCCTTAGTTTCATTTGTTAGTGACAGCAGGTGGGGTAGTAGTCCAACTGGGAGCATGTTCAGCAAATTCTGTCATATTTGCTTGCAGGACTGTGGGACAGGGAGGGAGGCATTCTTAATGTCAATTGACCCAGCCCAGCATTGTCAAATTTTGGGTAGGGGGCTTGGTTCATTTTATCTATGAAAATACATTATGGTGTACTGTAATACAAATCAAAAATCATGATATCATATTATAGCAAAGCAATATGTACTTGCTTTCCTTTATCAAGCTTTCACATCTTTTTCCAGGTTTCTCCGTATGAACCAAATCCATGCATACCTTGTCTGTGCAATCTAATTGGGTCCTTTCATAATAAATGTATTAAGGATATCAAGCACATTGAAGGAGGTAATGTCCTTATGAAATATCAATCACATTTCTATTTTGCAACTATGAGGATTATTTGGATTTTGAATTTGCAAATTCTTATTATCATTCTAGGTCTGCTTCCTGGGTCCTGCCACTGCAAGGCTGGTTATGGTGGAGATAAATGTGACAGATGTGCATTTGGTTTCACTGGATATCCAGACTGCGTCCCATGTACCTGTAATATTGATGGAAGCCTGAATGCTGACCCATGCATTGAGCCTTGTGTTTGCAAGGTAGCATATTGTTTTTCCATAATTAAATCATCACTTTAATGTATTTGTAAATAAAGACAGGAAAATAGAAAATGCAGTTTATTTCATCAAAATATCATTCACTGTTCGTCAGCTAAATATGTTCGAAGTGCATGGACTTTCACTGTGTTTTTGAAAGTTGAATATTCATAAAATGTTGGTAACTGAAAAGGTTGGTAATTCTACTCTGAGCAACTTAAAAAACATCATTCATGTGAGATACCCAATTAATTATTTTTTGTTTCTGTGGGGATTATCTTTGGTAACATTGACTAGGATAATTTCATGTTTGATTTCTAATCCACTATTCCCTACATTTGTGGTGATGTTGGCACAAGCTGGAGGAGCCAACCAATGAATTGCTTTGGAGAACCAATTTCACACAAACAGCATATCAATATATGGAAGTAAGGCATAAGGCTTCTTCTATACATTCAAAATTTCTGATTTAAATTCCATGACTTTTGTTGGTAGAATGGGATACTGTTTCACTGAAAATGTCAACTGAAAAATTGGACAAAATCTCATGGAGGTGGAGGGAGTTTTGACTGTTGGATAGTGATCTGACGAGACCATTGCATTTTCTTTGGGGGGGAAGGCTCATCACAATGCTGTGTCATTCAGACTCTTGGTAGGCCAACAGTAGGCCTTCCACTTGGATCAAGGACCCCAGGGATGAAATTCCTGCCTGTTAAGAGGTGCTGATCTGTAAGATGCTATAAGCCTTTCTATACTCAACAGTGCCACAGTTGAGTTGGTTGCTGCTGTTGGTTGTAGAGCAATCTGAGACCTTGAATCAAGGAGGTACCTAGGCTTGGGTGAATGATGGCAAGAACAGCACAGCAAGGTGGAACTTGTGGGAGAGGAGGATTTGAAGAACCATGCAGCTAGTGGTAACGGTGTCTATCAATGGGCTCCCCTTCCCAGTGTTGGGCTCTTTGATCAGGTTGAATGTAACAGCAAAATGAGATCCCTAAATGGGTATTGATTGCCCACTTAAGGGCCTTTTTGAGGAAGAGGAGGATTATTATTCATGTCCCTTCCTCCCACTAACTTAATCGAGATGAAGGTAACTTGACAGTGGGGTCCCTAGTTGCTATGCACCAGCTTCATTAAAGGGTACTCTGCCATGGAGTATGGTGAACAAATCATTGTGGTCACTACCTCAGTGTTTGCTTGAGAACTTAAATAACTTGCAAGAGACTTCTGGCGTTAGATCCTATTAGCTTTAAGTAATGACTAATTTAGTTATATGTCACTAGCCAACAGTTCTGTTTTTTTTTAACATTCTAATAACAGCCAAGAGGGAAATCATGCTGTGTATATTAATCCTCTTTGAACAATTGCATCCTTTTATCAATTTAACATTTGGATTGTAATTTGAGGGACACTTCAAAATTATCTTTTGTGATAAAGGTTTATATTACTGTTGAATGGGAATTTGGATTTTAAAGTTAAGGTAAAATAGATTTTGCTTTCCTTTCTGTGAAAGTGAATGACTTGTTTTGTTTTAAAGCAGTTAGAAAGTCCAAGCTGTTGGAACTGAAAAGCAGTCTCTAGATCTCAGAGCTGGAAAGAAGGCTTTATGTCAGCAAAACTGGAAAGAGTCAGTTGAATAAGAAATCTTACAGTTGAGATAGGAGTTATACTTCTCTGGGTTATAGTTCAAGGATGTTTGTAGGAAAAATGTTGAATCTTGCTTTTCTTATCCTGTGTAATAAACTTTCAACAGCCTTATGACTATATTTGAAATCATCCATTACAGTAACCAAGTTGCAAAAATAACGTTTCTGATCTATCAGGCCTGGTCTCACTCTCGGTTATGACTTTGTCCAGTGTTACTATCAGTTAGAATCATAAGTGTTAAGTGGGACTCTAGTGTTATATTGTGATATTAAGGTATCTGAGTCAAAGAATATCTCCCTTTTTTTTCCTAGAATGAAGTGTGCCTTCTAGTATCTGAATAACTTTATTAATTAATCATAATAGTTAACATGATTTATGATTAATGTAATTTCCAGGCCAATACCGAAGGAGAAAATTGTGCCCAGTGTAAAACAGGGTTCTTCAACTTGCGCTCAGAGAATTACTATGGTTGTGAAAGGTGTTTCTGTTCAGGAGTATCTAGTGTCTGCGAAAGCTGTCAATGGAGATATGATAATGTAAGTGCTATCAAGTGACAAGATAAAATTTGTCTAATATCTATGGTTTACTGCTGTTGAGGATGTGGGTTAATGTTTTGTGCTTACACTAAAGTCAGAGAGCTTACCCATTAACCATGGATTTTGGGAAATCATGGTTGAGTTTTACAGAGTTAGAAAATTATTGGTGCTGTGACCAGGGCTTCTTTAGACATGTGGCTGGTAGTAATTGATCTTAGAGAAATATTGCTATAATTTTCTCTGTGCAAATCATATCAGTAAGACATGTTTGAGAGCAATACCACATTGCCAATTAGGTTTGACCGATTAACTCCTGTAAATTGAGTGAACCTAATTGGAAACTCAACATCCATCAGTATTAATTCATCCTCAATCAACTAAAGGATATCATCTGTGATAGATTTACTACTCTCCCTAGGAGGTTGTTGTGGTGCAGCAGTTGTGCCTTTACCTTAGAGCCAAAAGGCCCAGGTTTGAGTCTTGACCAGCTCTAGAGCTGTCTAGTAATATTCCTAAGCAGGTCAATAAGGGAATGCCTTCTTTTCTCTTCCCTAGATATTCAGCTCAGGCTGATAAACTCACTACATCACACTAACCCTCAATACACATGGCAATTGAAATCCTTGGGGAGGGGGTGAAATGACCTGGATAAAAATAAAGTGTAAATGAAGACGTAAAGGGCTTTGAATTTCCATGAGTATGTTCCCTTTAACTTTGGAAAAGGACTGATGTAAGCAGACAAGGGGAGACAGCTGTTTACAGCAAATTATGGCTTTTTTTTTATCTGGAGGATTTGGGGTTTGAGTAAAGTGAACACTGGGGAATGGTAAAACCCTTGCAGAACCTCAGGACATAGATTTTTAGAGAGGTGTGTTTGATCACCATGTTATACTGTGTTTTTTTTATAAATTACAAATGCAGTAATGTTCAAATATGTTTAGCGATGTAAGGTACATGCTAGCAGTAAGATATCTGGCCAAATTTGATATAAGTAAATAACACATTTTTTCCTTAAATTTTGCTTTTTTAGGTGACCGACATGTTTGATTGGTTCCTCGCGGATTTAGAAGGTATTTCAAATATCCTGCCGAGGCAGGGGTTCTTGGTTAGACAGCAGCAGGTGATCATAAATGAAGATAAAGGTCGACAGTATTACTGGAGTGCACCAAGTGCATATTTGGCCCGAAAGGTATCTAATTTTAAAGTTTCTCAGTATTTTAAACTGTTCTTTGGCTGCAACTGCTCCTACAGGTGTCATCATGGAAGTAATTTGATCCTTCCCTTGCAGTAGGGCTCAGCCAAGGTTACTGTGATCTTTTTGCTTACAGCCATTTATATCTCTCTGCTGTGGAATTTTCTTGAAATCTCTGCTCATAAGAATATAAGAACTAGGAGCAGGAGTAGGCCATCTGGCCCTTTCAGCCTGTCCCACCATTCAATAAGATCACAGCTGAACGCTTTGTGGCTACCTCACAGTGCCAGAGACCTGGGTTCAATTCCTGCCTCAGGTGACTGACTGTGTGGAGTTTGCACATTCTCCCTGTGTCTGTGTGGGTTTGCTCTGGTTTCCTCCCATAGTCAAAAATGTGCAGGTTAGGTGAATTGGCCATGCTAAATTGCCTGTCGTGTTAGGGGAATGGGTGTGAACTTGTTGGGCCAAAGGGTCTGTTTCCACACTGTAAGTAATCTAATCTTAAAAAAAACCTCCACCTCCCTCACCATAACCATTAATTCCTCTACTGTTCAAAGAATTATTTATCTTAGCTTTAAAAAGATTCAACGGGGAAGCCTCAGTCACTTTACTGGGCAGGGAATTCCTCAGATTCACTACCCTTTGGGGTGAAGAAGTTCCTTCACAATTCATCTGCTATATCTGCTCCTCCTAAGTTTGAGGCTTTGCCCTCTTGTTCTAGTTTCACCCACCAATGGAAACAACCTCCATGTTTCTATCTTATCTATTCCCTTCATAATTTTGCATGTTTCTGTAAGATTCCCCCTTCATTCTTCTGAATTCCAATGAACATAACCCCAGTTTACTCAGTCTCTCATAAGCCAACCCCCCCCCAACTCCGGAATCAACCTAATTAACTTCAGTCCCCATAGGTCCCTTTTATATCTTTCCCCTCTCACCCTAAACCTATGCCCCCTAGTTCTGCACTCCCTCATCCCAGGGAAATGACCTTGTATATTCATCCTATCCATGATTTTATAAACCTCTATGAGGTCACCCCTCAGCCTCCAACGCTCCAGGGAAAACAGTCCCAGCCTATTCAACCTCTCCCTGTAGCTCAAATCCACCAACCCTGGCAACATCCTTGTAAATCGTTTCTGAACTCTTTCAAGTTTCAGAACATCATTCCAATAGGAAGGAGACCAGAATTGCACACAATATTCCATGACCATCCTGCAACCATGTCTCCATAATGGCTACTAAATCCTATACATTTGCGATGATTTGTGCTGTTAACTCATCTACCATGTTTTGAATGCTAGAAGCATTCAGATGAAGTGTCTTTATGCTAGTTTTTAAACTTTTTGAATTCTAGCATCTCCATTAATAATATCTCCTGCGACTTCCTTTTAACTTCTTTCAACAAAGCTCTGCTTCATCAACTTCAATTTTCCCTGTACATCCTGCACAGTCTATGCAAAAGTTGGCTTCACTGAGATACTGTGTGTGTGTGTGTCTATGTTGGAGTGAGTGTGTGTGTGTACGCAGCCTTAAAAAAGAATAGAAGAGGCTATGCACTTAAGTAAATGCCCTGTACAATCCAAAGCCAAGTAAGAGGACCGTGAACTGAATGGTGGCCTAATCATTAGCACTGCTGCCTCACAGCGCTAGGGACCCAGGTCGATTCCACCTTCGTGCGACTGTGTGTGTAGAGTTTGCAAATTCTACCTGTGATCCCGTTTCCTCTGCCAGTCTAAAGTTGTGCAGGCTGAATGGATGAGCCATGCTAAATTGCCCATAATGTGCAGGCAAGGTGGATTAGTTGTGGGAAGGGTTACAGGGTTACAGGGATGGGGTAGGAAAGGGTGGGATGCTCTTTGGAGGAGAGGACTTGATGGGATGCTTCCACACTGTAGGGATTATATGACCATTCTTTCTCTATCATTATAATAAATACACATTTCTCAGAATGTCAACTCTCTTATTAGAGCTTTGAACTATTTCAAGAGTATATGAATTTCAGGTCAACCATTAATTATGCAGAATAACAACTCTGTCTGATTTTCTGCTGTTAAGGCAGTTCTCCATAATGTTTAAGTGGTGGGTGACATTGCCTGCATGTATGGTTCATGGAAATTCAATAAGTACAACCAGTCAGGCTGTGTTGGCTGTTGATTTTCTTGACATAGCTCCCATCATTCGGTATCCCTCAAATCCTGATATTGTCGTTTGAAGGTTTTTGAGAAAACGATCTTTTTTTTCTTTGCGAGTGAAATGTGAGCATTGCAGGAAAGACCAGCTGTTATTTAGCATGAAGAGATTGCGGTCAGTTGCTGTGTTGTTTTTGCAAAGTTTTGGCTGCATTTGATTTCGCAGAATGTTAAAGGATGGTTCAACTCTATTTTTGCAAGTGGTCGATGTCTGGCGCTGTGACATGTGAATATTACCTGCCACATTCCAACTTCAGTGAGAATATTGTCCAGGTATTGCAACATGTGGGCTCTGACAGTCTCATTATCAATAGTCAGGCTTTCACTTATTCATGTCATCTGGTTTGCTAGCTGGTTGTAATCATTTGCTGGAATGAGCTGTAGGTACCTGTGGATGCAATTATGGAACAGCAAGGAGGTACAGGTGGTAATTAGGAAGGCCAGTGGGAAGTTGGCTTATATTGCAAGGGGTGGAGTATAAAGATAAGGAAACATTGCTGCAACTCTAGAGGATATTATTGTGATCACACCTAGAATACTCTGTACAGTTTTGATTTCTCACATTGGGAAGGTTATACTTGCATTGCAAGTTGTTCAAAAGTGGTTTAGTATGTTAATTCCTGAGATAATCTTATGAAAAAAGAAAGAGTGGGTTCAGCCTATGATCATTGGAGTTTAGAAGAATGAGAACTGATTCTAATAAACCCTTATTGAAACACATAAAATACTGAGAGGATGTGCCAGGAATGGATGTTCTCTCTCATGGATGGGGTGGGGTAAGGTGCACAATTTTAAAATGATGGGCATTTAAAATGGTATTGAGGAGCAATTTTGATTTTGGAACTCTCTCACGGTGCAGGTTAGGTCATTGAATACATTCAAGGCTGAGTTATACAGATTTTTTTACAAATAAGAGTGTAAAGGTTAACTGGGCGTGGGCAAGAAAGTGCTGGTAAGGCACACACAATCAAATCAGCTGTAATCCTTTTGAGTGATGGCACAGGTTTGATGGGTGAATGGACTATTCCTGTTCTTATTTTTATAATCTCGTGAAAGCAATAGTGGAGCACACAGCCCAATCTGTCTCCACTGGGAAAGAATATTGCAATAAAAGTAAAGACCTATACAGTCAAACTCTGGTCGAAAATAAAAAAATTGTGATGTGCCTAAGATATGTTGGCCATAACATCACTGTGTTCTTCATCAATATATTTTGTGTTACCTTCCCTCCCAGATGTTTATAAGTGAAATATTGCTGAAAGGAGAGACGTTAGTGAATTTTTATATCTTGCATCCATCAGGAAAACATAAGAATGCCTAACTTCAAATCATTCCAACATTTCACAGATGTTGCCATGACAAAAAGCAATGGGGAACTATAGGGTTCTCAAGTTCCCAGGTAATTCAAATCTGAGTCGATATGCCAACCAATCAACTCCTTTTTCTCCTGCAGTATAAACTGTGGTGATCATTTGACACTTGGCATTCAACGTTCTTGTGTTTGTCCTCATAAGAAAGGCAAACTGCTTCGGAAGCTTATAACTTTTGTCAGCAATGGTTATATGTTGCATAACATGATGAATATTTATGAGAAGAATGTTTTCTGTACTCAAATTTGGGGTCTGTCATGCAGAATAGTCTGCTTATGCTTCAATATTTAAATGAATTTCCTGCCTATTCATAGGCACACTTCATGTTCTAGATATTACATGCTAGAAATTGATGTGCAATATTAAGTGGGCAGATACTCTGTAAAATGGGCTAACCTGATTATAACGTGTGTCCTAGAAATCCATAATATGAAGACAGTAGTGAATCAATGATTTTAATTCCAATATACTCATGATGCACTGAGCTGGGAATGCATTTGGGGTCTGGAAAGCTTTGCAAAAACTGAAAGATTTCCTTGTATAACTAAGTCAGTAGAATTTTCATGGTCAATTCATTATGGAAATGATGACTAATTAGCTAAGTATTGAATAAATTAAGTCAAGTTTTGTCAACTAGTTCACTTACTTTTCCAAGTCAAATTAATAATTTAATCATTTTTTTCCAGAAAAATGTGTAACATATTTGAGCATATTTATTTTCACATGATTATGTGAAAGATGTTATATTAGCTGCTTAATACCTGTCATTAAATCATACAAAATGATAGATAATAATCAAGAAGAAAAAATAACACACTTCATGTGGGGATAGTACTGCAGCTTTAATGACTTTTCTATTTTGTTTGATACTTACAGGAAGGGGTAACAAATTATTTTGCAAGTATTAATATTCTTTTTTGGAATGTAAGGGAATATCATTCACATTCATGTGGCACACAAACAGTGATTAATATTTTATAAATTAGCTTAAAATTGGAAGTGTAATGACTGAGAGCAAGCCAAATCACAGTGAAAGAGACCATAGCAATTATATACATGTATATTTATATATATATATACTGTCTCTTGGATGAGTAGCAGCCTATTATCAGTAATAGGCTATTATGATGATAGATAACCTATCTTTTGAGATTCTAGCTTAATGCACACTCCAGCAGTTTCATCCAAACCTCGAACATTAGCTATCATCTTTAGATTGACGAGAATGACAGCAGTGTGTGGCATGTCTGCATGGATAGCTACAGACATTTACTTTTATCTGACTGAATATATTTAGTGCAATCCACTTGAAAAATGCAAAATGTCCCTTTCGGAGCAACTCACAACCCATCATTTCACAAAATATTATTTTCATCGAAACCTAAAGGACACCTCACTCGGTGTCTGATTCGTTACTGAGTTGAAAGTGAACTTAAAAGTTTGCTGTGCTTTAAAGAATATATACACAATGTCCACTGCTTGTGCCATGCACAGTTATCACAAAATGGAGCTGACCAATTGGCGTTTCCGTTGATATTAGTTGTAATTGCAAGGTGCTGCTTATTACTCATAATCCTGTCTATGGCATAATATCTTTTTACAGGCTTCACAGCTTTAATAATTGCAGGATTTAATCTCTTCTCCTAGTTCAGGACACAGCATGCAAGTTTATTTTTCTTATTCTGCTGGTTTCCTTTCCCACTATGCATTCAGTTGGCTTAAAGGTCAGCTTCACATGGGAGAGCCAATCAAGCATCTCAAAGAAGCACAACATTAGAGAATAGAGATAGCCCAAAGGTCAAACAATCAGCTGACCAAATGCTGAATGCAATGCAGCATAAACTTCTCATATGAATGCCCATGTCATTCCAATCTTCTCCTGTTTAGGCAGATAAGGACTTCAGTGTTCCATTAGATTTTTTTTCTCTGTTGTTCCCATATAATTAGACATGTTGAAAGAAAACCCACGAGACAGGGGCTTGTGGAACTGAGTATGGATATTGAAATAATCTCGCCAGATAATAATATATTTGTCCATTTGTGTCTCTCCTTATAATTAGTACACCAGTGTCAAATGGCATGGAGGAAAAGGGTGCCTCTGCAGCTACAAGAATGCAGTGTCTAGCAGATCTGTGCTAACAGTGATTAATGATCATTGCTATCTTTTGATTGGTACAGAGCATGCAATCACCTCCCATTCTCCAACCACTGGGAGAGAACTTCACTTCAAAACAAAATTAAGAAGTACAGATAGTTCTCCTATAATGCTGTAGTTGTGTTGCTGTGTGACATTCTGTTATGGAAAATCGTGCAATAGAAATAATGGAACCTATAGGAAAAACAGGGTTGGGGCAAACCACCAAAAACATCAGTTAAAAATCAAAACAAACATAGCAGTTAACCTAATGTAAATGATAGCACAGTCTAAGTAAAATTTTAAATCATATATTTCAATGAAAGAATACAGTAAATTTTATATTTTAAGGGGCTTCTGAATTAAATAACAGCACTGGCCCGGTGGCTGAATTCAGTGCTATTTAAATGCTGTCACGGCTTCTAACTTTCATCTCCAGCTAGGAAATCACTTCATAATGTGAATAAAGACATTCAAACTATGGGATTTCTCCCCAAAAAATTTTCAAAGAGGAAAAAAAATAGCAGGAAGTTTTCTCTTGGCACAAGTCAAAGCTCCTTTTTTTGAGAGGTGCCCAAAGGGCTGGGATGCTGTGAACGGCTGGAGGTTTTGAAGGATTTGGGGTTTCAGAATGAGAGTCCAAGACTCACAGATTCTCTCTCTCCCGACGCCCCCCCCCAACCCCTTTCAAATGGAACTTGGGTCAGGCATAACTTGGGGATGAGTGAGGTGGGGAGAGTTGAGGGTCGCCAATGGTTCGATCTAGTTTCACACCTTCCCCCTTCCACACACATACAACCTCTCTTGTAAAATTGCTCAGTGTTGAAGCTTCAGGCAGCCAGCAACTGAGCTTCTGCTTAACAAAGTGCCCTGCTAACTCTCCAACATTCACTGAACATTGCTACATTTGCACCACAATCTCTGTCTGTTTCCTTCTCTCTCTCTCACTCACTCCCTACTCCTTGCCTCCCTCCCCCACCCTCGATGCATGATCCCAGTAAGCATTCCGACAAAGTATTCTAATGCTCACTTCCCCTGAGAGCAGCGGGAGTTTTTTTTAGATTACATTACAGTGTGGAAACAGGCCCTTCGGCCCAACAAGTCCACACCGACCCGCCGAAGCGCAACCCACCCATACCCCTTACCTAACACTATGGGCAATTTAGCATGGCCAATTCACCTAACCTGCACATCTTTGGACTGTGGGAGTAAATGGAGCACCCGGAGGGGGGCCCACGTAGACACGGGGAGAACGTGCAAACTCCCCACAGTCAGTCGCCTGAGGTGGGAATTGAACCCAGGTCTCCAGCAGTGTGAGGCAGCAGTGCTAACCACCGTGCCACCCACTTTTTTTTTGATCTGGGATGGAGTTCTTTGTTAATTTGGTGGAGAGTGGTGTGGTGTTACCCCTGAAACAATTAAACTGTTCGCCCTGGGAGCAGGTTCGAGGCTGTCAGCTTGTCAGGTGGTGGGTGAGGTGACAAATAAGAGGGCTGCTTTGTCCTGATGGTGCTGAGCTTCTTGAGTGTAGTGGGACTTGCATTCATCCAGGTAATTGAAAAGTATTCCATCAAACTGCTGACTTGTGCTTTCAAAATGGTGGAGAGGCTTTGGCAGATATCATCTGTTATGATACAATATGGTATGGTATTCCTAGGCTCTAACCTGATGTTGTAGCCACAGTATTTGTATAGCTAGCGCAGTTTCTGATGGATGGTAAATCCTTGCACAAGGATATTAATAGAGGACCATATTGTGACTGATATGTCAATTAACATCAAAAGACAATAGTTAGCTTCTGTCTTGTTGGACATTGTCTTTGCCTGCCACTTCCATGCTGCAAGCTGCACTGTCATGTATAAGAACACTGTGAGGGCAGAGCTGGATGGTAGGGATTGTGCTAATGTAGCAATGGGCTCTGCCCAGCAGGTCGCCTCCTCCCTTCCCGTCTAAGGTAAGAACACAGTGATCTGCGAGGTTTCCTCTTTAAAGGTTTGGATAGTGAAGTACTTGTTAACTATGTTCAAGAAGATTTTCTTTATCAATATGTCAATGTTCCTACTAGAGAAGGAAGAAAACTTGACCTTCTCTTGGGTAGTAAGGCAAGGCAAATGATTGAAGTGATAATAGGGGAACATTTTGGGTCTAGTTTGCACATTCTCCACGTGTCTGCGTGGGTTTCCTCCGGGTGCTCCGGTTTCCTCCCACAATCCAAAGATGTGCAGGTTAGGTGAATTGGCCATGCTAAATTTCCCGTAGTGTTAGGTGAAGGGGTAAATGTAGGAGAATGGGTCTGGGTGGGTTACGCTTCGGCGGGTCGGTGTGGCCTTGTTGGGCCGAAGGGCCTGTTTCCACACTGTAAGTAATCTAATAATGAGAGTTCAGAGGCATTATGTTCCTGTTAGTGTGAAAGGTAAGGCTAGTGAATCATGAATGAATAAAGATATTGAGGCTCTAGCTAAGAATAAAAAAGAATCATATAATAAATATAGACAACTAGGTTCAAATGAATCTCTTGAATAGTATAAAGAGTGTAAGGGCACGCTGAAGTTTGAAGTCAGGATGGTAAACAGGGGATATGAGATGACCTTGACAGATAAGGTTAAGCATAATTTAAAGAGATTCTACAAGTATGTTAGGAGCAAGAGAGCAACTTGAGAAAGAGCTGGGCCCATTAAAGATCAAAGAGGTCATCTTTGTGTTGAACCTCAGGAGGTGGGAGAGATATTAAATGAATATTTTGTGTCAGTTTTTACTGTGGAGAAAGAAATAGAAGCTAGAGACCTCCGGGAAATAAATATTGATGTTTTGAAAGCATTTCACATTACAGAAGAGGAGGCTCAGGACGTCTTAAAGAACATAAAGGTGGATAAATCTCTGGGACCTGATCCAATGTATCCCAGAATGCTGCAGAAAGTAAGAGAAGAAATTGCCAGGCCCTGGCAGAAATATTTGCCTCATCCATAACTACAGGTGAGGTGCTGGCTGACTGGAGAGTGGCTAATGTTGTGCCTTTGTTTAAGAAAGGATGTAAGGAGAAACATGGGAACTATAGATCTGCGAGTCTGACTTTGGTTGTGGATAAGATGTTGGAGGTGATTCTGAAAGATAAGATTTATATGCAGTTGAGGAGGTGAGGACTCATTAAGGATAGTTAGCATGATTTTGTATGAGGAAAATCGGATCTCATAAACTTGATTGATTTTTTTGAGGAAGTAACCAAGAAGATTGGTGGGGGCAGAGCGGTCAAAGAGCTTAGTAAAGCCTTTGACAAGGCTCCACATGGTAGACTAAATAGTAAAATTAGCTCACATGGGATTCAGCTTGAGCTTGACAATTGGATACAAAATTGGCTGAGTGGCAGAAGACAGAGAGTGATGGTGGAGGGACGTTTTTCACAATGCAGGCCCGTCACCAATGGAGTTCCACGGGGATCAGTGCGGGATCCATTTTGCTTATCATTTACATAAATGACTTAAATGAGAATGCAAAAGTCATGTTTAGTAAGTATGCAGATGGCACCAAAATTGGTGGTATAGTGGACGGTGACAAAGGATACCTAAGATTACAAAAAGTTCTTGATTAGTTGGATCAATGTGCTTAGGAGTGGCAGCTGGAAATTATTTTGGATAAATGCGAGGATTTGCATTTTGGTAAAACAAACAAGGGGACGACTTACTCAATCAAAAGTAGGGCTTGAGTAGTGGTGGAGCACAGAGAGACCTTGGGATTCATGTACATAATTCTTTGAAGTTTGCATCACATGTAGACAGGGTAGTTAAGAAGGTGTTTGACAAGCTTGCTTTTATTGCTCAGACCTTTCAGTATAGGAGTTGGGACATCATGTTGACGTTGTAAACTATATTGGTGAGTCCACTTCTGGAGTGCTGTGACCAGAACTGTAACATCCTGTTATAGGCAAGATATTAGTAAGCTGGAGATGTTTTGGAAAAGACTTACCAGAATGTTGCCGAGAATGGAGGGTTTGAGTTATAAGGAGAGGCTGGATAGGCGGGAACCTTTTTCACTGGAAGGTAGGAGGATGAGGGGTGACCTTATAGAGGTTTATAAAATAATGAGGGATATAAATAAAGCGAATGACAGGTATCTTTTCCCTAGGGTGGGGAATTTCAAGAATAGGGGACATATTGTCATGGTGAGAGGAGAAAGATTTAAAAAAGACATGGGGGCAACTTTTTCACACACAGTGATTTGTATGTGAAATGAACTTCCAAAGGAAGTGGTGAATGTGGGTGCAGCTACAATATTTAAAAGACATTTGGGTAAGTAAATGAATAGCAAAGGGTTAGAAGGATATGAGCCAAGCAGCAGCAGGTGGCACGACTTTAGTTTGGGATTATAGTTGGCATGGACTGGTTGGACCAAAGGGTCTGTTTCCATTGCTGTATGATTCCAAGACTGTATGGGTCTTGCCCCAAACCTATCCCGTCAAGCTTAAAATTGAAGACGGGTTAAATGGCCAGTAATTGGTGACTGAAAGGCTTTAAATTGGGCAAAGCCATGTGGGCTGCCTTAAGCCTTTGCTGCCATGTGTTTAATATTAGTCAATCACGGTTAGGCACGAAGGTAATGGGAACATCATTCAGCACATTTGGAAAATAGAAGGTCAACTATGCAGTATTATTGTGTAAAGCAGAGGCTTGAAGGATCAGACATCTCGAGATCCAGCTTTTCATGAAGAAATGATAAGGCACACAGGTAGGTCACTACCTGCAGATTGAGATCTCAACGTTTCTTTTATTCTGAGGGCTGTTTCTCAAATTTCCTTGGGATCTACATTTTGATTTTTGGTAGGTTCCTTCTGGCTTCAAGGCAACTTAAATTTAAATGTATAAGTTAAAAGACAAATTACTCTTAAAGTTGAAATTTGCAACCTTAGTCCTTGTCTGCATTAAAGAATATTAAAGAAATGAGAAAAATGAAGCTGGGCATTCAGTCACGGATATAACAACAATTAAACATTTTTTTCTGTATTCACCTCTCTAGCGTCTGCCTTTCAGTTCACACCACCTCTCCCACCCAGCCTCACTCCCACCTTATCAGTTTCCTCCAGTTGCTGACCTTAAAACAAATTCAAGACCAGGAAAGTCAGAATTTTCTAAGTGGCTGAACTCCCAATTTATTTTATATACGTCTTATTTGGAAAAAAAAACGTACATTTTGACAACCAAAAAATGCTTGTGTTCAACGAGTGCTCCAGTTATTGAAACGTAAAAAGAAAAGTTTAAGCAGAGATTGGGGGAGAGGGGGTAGACAGAGAAACCTGCAATATTGTACAGAACCTGAATTTTATCCAGTATGGCTTCCTGACACCCCCCTGATGAACTGAAAATACAAGCGCAGAAATATTTATTTTGGTCAAAATGGAAGATCAGCAATTCTGGAATTATTGCACCTGTAATTCATGTCTTGGTAGCCATATCCTACAAAATTTCAGAATGGGAAAACAAATTTAAACAGGATCGCCTATATCTTTACAGTTTTGCGGGCTACTAGAAACTCTTCGGTGGCAGATTCGCTTAGCATCTGTTTATTTTTAGTGCTGATTGGAACCCATTCCTTTGGCTTTAAACTTTTCGGACTAGGCAGAAAGTGGGTGGGGGCAGTGACCCTGTGCAATTCCAGCCTTAGAGATTAGACTTTATTGTCACGTGTACTCAAGTACAAAAGTACAGAGAAAAGTTTTCAATGCCACTACACACTGTGCCATCTTAGGTATAGGTCAATTAGATTAGATTTCTTACAGTGTGGAAACAGGCCCTTTGGCCCAGCAAGTCCACACCGACCCTCCGAAGAGCAACTCACCCAAACCCATTCCCCTACACTTACCCCTTCACCTAACACTATGGGCAATTTTAACATGGCCAATTCACCTAACCTGCACGTTTTTGGACTGTGGGTGCAAACTCCACACAGACAGTTGCCTGAGGTGGGAATTGAACCCGGGTCTCTGGTGCTGTGAGGCAGCAGTGCTAACCACTGTGCCACCGTGCCGCCCACTCGTACAAAAAGCTAAGAATGAGGTAGAAAGAAATAAGGAATAAGTTAAAAGTTAAACATTATAGTCACTCTCAGTATAATGTAAAAACAAAGAAATAAAGTTAAAAGTTAAATGGTGTAGTCCTTCTTAGTATTAAGCTGAAAAATAAAGAAATAAAGTGATAGGGTTAGTCCTCCTAAATCAGTTGAGGGCTGTATAAGTGTATATAAATTGAATTACATTGACAGCACTCCAAAGAACAGGGTAGGATCCATCCCACTTGGCAGACGTTGCTCTGTAAACTTTCCTTTGAAGGGTACGTCTAAGCGGAGCAGAAGAGTTTCTCAGAGTTCACCGAGAAAGTCAAGGCTGCTTTGAGCTCTTCCCAACATTCCTTTTTAAGTTCTGAGTAGAATCATGTCAGAATTAGAAAAGTTAACTTTGTTGCCCTCTCCACAGATTCTGCCAAACCTGCTCACTTTCTCCAGCACCTCCTGTTTTACAAATCTCCAGCATCCACTGTATTTTGCTTTTATTACTTTTTATATTTATTCATTGGATGTGGGTATTATAGAGTCATAAAGATGTACAGCATGGAAACAGATTCTTCGGTCCAACTCGTCCATGCCGACCAGATATCCCAGCCCAATCTAGTCCCACCTGCCAGCACCCGGCCCATATCCCTCCAAACCCATCCTATTCATATACCCATCCAAATGCCTCTTAAATGTTGCAATTGTACCAGTCTCTATCACATCCTCTGGCAGCTCATTCCATACACTCACCACTCTGCGTGAAAAAGTTGCCCCTTAGGTCTCTTTTATATCTTTCCCCTCTCACCCTAAGCCTATGCCCTCTAGTTCTGGACTCCCCAACCCCAGAATAGTAGTTTAAAATGCCTTTCAGTATCCAAAATACTGTGCTGGTATATTTGCAAACTGATTGTTTAATCAGATCATGGAAGCTGATATAAACAAGTAGAATGATTTAGTGTAGATGTCGACCTGGTTTTGTGTTAGAATGAAAGTAAGGTTGTCAGCAGTCACTGGGATCATAGCGTAAATTGGGAAGCTGTTTCTGAAGCATGCGGAGGCACACTTTAACATCAAGATCCTGTTGTAATCTGAGGTAACCCTCTTCGCTGTCTACTACACCTCCAATTTTGGTGTCATCTGCAAACTTACTAACTGTACCTCTTATGCTCACACCCAAATCATTTATGTAAATGACAAAATGTGGAGGGCCCAGCACTGATCCTTGTGGCAATCCACTGGTCACAGGCCTCCAGTCTGAAAAACAACCCTCTAACACCACCTTCTGTCTTCTGCCTTTGAGCCAGTTCTGTATCCAAATGGCTAGTTCTCCCTGTATTCCATGAGATCTCACCAGGCTGGGACTGTGTTCCCTGGTGTGTCTCCCATGGGGAACCTTGTTGAATGCCGTATTGCTGGAAAGATTATTTGTTACCCATCCCTGGTTACTCTTGAGAACATGGTGTTAAGTCCCTATCTTGAACTGCCTCAGTCCATGATGGTATACCATAGTCAGTCCTCAAGACCATGTGAAAGTCCCTCTCTTTGAGCTAACTGTTGTGTGATTTTAACCTGACACTGTCAGTGAGTTCACTTACTTTGATGCAGTTGAACATCCAGCTGTGGATTATAAATGAGGCCTGAGGGTAAAAAATGTCTACACGTGAAACTTGTGACAGTAGAGGTAATTTTATTGGTCCTTGATTGTACTTAAAGCTGATGGGAGATGGGGTGTATTCAAAGTCTGGGTGAAACGTGAATGTGACACTGTGTAGAATTCTCCCATTTGCATTCAGTCAGAGAAAAAAGTCAGCACTCGTCTTGACTGGATTTCGCCTCACAGAATTATTAAAGCACAGAAGGAGCCCATTCAGCCTTTTGTGTTTGCATTGACCCTCTAAATTAAAGCATCTTGTACTATTTTCCCATCTTCCCAAATCCTGCATGTTCTGCTTTTATTAAAAAATTTATTTTGATTTCATTTTCAATTTCTTAATTGAATCTATTTCTACCATGCCCTCAGGCAGTGCTTTCCAAACTTTAGTACCTTGCTATCTGAAAATTTTTATCTCACATTATTTGTTTGCCAGTTATAATAACTCTGTGCCCTCTTGTTCCCAATTCCTTCACTAATGAGAACAATTTCCCCCTATTCTGTGCAGAATGCTCACGACTTTGAATATCTTTACCACATACCCTCTCGGCTTTCTCTTTTCTGAGGAAAACAGCCCTGACTTCTCTGGTTTATCTCATAACTGAAGTTCCCCACCCTTGGGAACTGTTCTCATCAATCTTTTCTGATTCCTGCATGCCTTACCTACAATGTACTGCTCAAACCAAATGCAGTACTTCAGCTGAGGCTGAACTAGTGTCTTATAGAGGGTCAGCATAACCTCCAGGCTCAGTCAGGCCAGAATATTGTGTGCTTTATTAACTGGTCTCTCAGTCTGACCTGCTCTCATCAACAAAACATGCACATATCCACCAGGTTATGCAAATCTTTTAGAGACATACTCTTTATTTTCTGTTGTTCTTGCTACCATTCTTGAGAGAATGTCCTGTCATCCAGACTTGCTTATTTGAAGACCAAATTGCAGGCAAATATGCTTTGGAATAAACTTTAGAGCCTTCAGTGTCTCTGACTGGTACCCCACTAAAGGCTTCAACCTGTATCCCATGCAGCAGTTCAACTTAGCAGAAGAGTAAAATGATCTTTGGTGTACTTACATCTTGGCATGACCATCTCCTCTTTGAAGTTTTATGTTCTTTGTGCTCCGCACCTCCGGTGAAACCTGTCTCAGCATTATCAAAGACGTGCTTTTGTGCGTGGCCAGATTCTTCAGAAATTCTGTTTAAATAAGATGCTTCAGTATTGGTGCAAATTGCTTCACCAGTTCCTTTCATGTTATGTACACCCCTATAGTTCTGGATTTGGGACTGACTTTGCAGGCTGTTTACCTTCACTGCTTGAATAGTCCTTTCAATGTGTATGGAATATGTAATTGGGCAAGCAATGTGGAATACTGCTGTAAACCTGAGGCCTACAAAGCAATAATAACCCCTCTCTTCTTGTTCTTAGAGGTGGTAAATAAAGGGCAGTAAAAACAGAGATTGGAGGCACATAAGTCTCCATTTCACAAATATTCTGCTTGTGTGCTTCAGCTTGCTACATATTACATACTCATGCAGCATAGTATTCCAGAATTCCATTGAACTGTCTGTCCTAGGAATGTGCACAAGACCTTCTGGCCTTATATGGATTTCTAAGCCTCCAGGATAGTAGACAGAAGACACATGCTCATTATGAGTCAGTAGTATCCTTTTCCACAGAGAACAGGCATGGATGGTCATCTTGGTTACTTGCCAAATGACAATACCACTACATCACCATCTTGTAGTTAAATGTTTTTGATTTAATTGCTTCTCGTAACAATAAATAGTGAAGACTAAACAACTAATTGAATTATTAACCATAGTAGATCAATAAACATATCAGTAGACTGTGCTGCATATCCACATCCTGTTTAAGGAAGTTTGCAATGTTTGCAAAAACATTTTTGTTTTGATATTTCATTAAAGGATTAATTTCTAGTTTATTTTGTAAATTTCAGACATGCTGAGTCAACATCCTGAGAAAAGCTTGCAGACATCTCCCAGTTAAGAATGTGCAGACTTCTTGCACTTTATTTTGTAAAATTGTCGAGTGGAATGGTTGACCTGATGGTCCACTTTAACTTTTGCTATTTTAAAGAAATGCAGAGCAATTTTTTTTGGCTCACATTTACCATTAAAGTTCCAGTATATCATAATGTAATTTCCCAAAAGAGAGAACCTACAATGTTGGTTTTCAGCTGTGGATTGCAAATGAGGCCTGAGGGTTAAAAATGTCCAGACATGAAATTTGTGGCGGGATAGGCAATTTTATTGGTCCTCGATGGTACTGAAAGGTGATGGGAGGTGGGGTATATTCAAAGTCTTGGTGAAAAGTGAATGGGACACTGTTTAGACTTTCATTTGCACTCAGTCAGAAAAGAAAGTCAGCACTCCTCTTGACTGGATTTCAGCTCACAGAATTATTAAAACACAAAAGGAGCCCATTCAGCCTTCTGTGTTTGCATTCGTCCGCTAAGTGAAAGTATCTTTATGCACTAAGTAGGAAATTAGAAACTGTATTTTATTTACAAGTTGTATCAAAACGTAACACTTATTCTTTTTCTTTCTAGTTTGTCATGCATTCCTTCAGGCATTCTCACTGTGTGAGAGCTCTTCAAGGCAGGGATCTGCTGCTGCCCTATCTATATGGTCAGGCTTCATGTTTGATCCATTAGATTACTTCACTACATGGGAGAATAGATTCTTGTAATATTTGCCCACATGTATCTTCTTCCCTAATCAAAGTTTTTGCAGCAAGGTATGACTTTTCAGGACATCCTTTTGCTAAGGTCTGTCCACTCAGCAATCCAAGAATTGCCCTTATTTTACAATACATATTTAGATCATGAAGAATTAGAAGAAAATTGTCATTTGCCAAGAAGATATTCTGTCGCTTACTTTAATTCAGATAATTCGTTACCTTTGAAGAATGAAAATTCAGTTACTGTTGTACCAAAACTGTACATAATACCAAAACCATCCTGGAGCAAAAAGGTAACTTTAGTCTCTTTCCTCCACTCTACACACCACTCCCACCTCCCAAAATTGTAAGAAGCTCCTAACAATCATTAACCTCTAGTGTTTCTCCTCTTCCCCTTGCTCAACAAATCTATCATACAGCCGTGCCTTCCCTCATGCCAGCCACGAACTCGTGCCACTCTATGTTTTTCTCTTCCTGTGATATTTACTCTGAGACGATCCATTTCCTAATTTCTGGCATCTGTTCCTACAAAATTGCTGACAACTCCGCTTTCTTTCCCTGGCTATCTTCTGGCTGCCTTTGTAAATGCCTTCTCTTATGCGCGTGATCTTCCTTCCTTTCCATATTGTTGTCATTCCCCCGTTCAAACAATAATTACTCTGATTCCTTTTTAGAATCAACCCTTTCTCTCTATTCTCTATCCTATGTAACCATAGGATCTCCTGCAATGGCTATGTAAGCACTGGAGGTCCTGAAGGGTCTGTTTCTATCTAACTTGCTGTGCTTTGATATTATTATCCAAGGACGTGGGATTGGATTCCACAAATATACCAAGTGGTATGCATTTGTTGTCTCTGTAATATTAGATTGACTATCTAGCATCCAGTCTTAGAAGTGCTACAATTTCCTAAGTTAAACATTGGGAAGACTAAAGCCATCACCTTGACCACAAATTTTACATTGAATGACCCCTCTTGGTCTCCTGCCTAAGGTTAAACCAAGTTGCTTGTGAATTTGCATCCCATTCCACCACCCTCCTGAAATGAGCTCCTGATCTCAACACAAAGACCATCTACATTCATGTTTACCTCAGTCCAGGTATTGCTGAAACCCTTAGACATAACTTTCCTCTCGATCTATCTATTCTGATGGTTTCCTAGATTCTCTACCAGTCGTCTTTAGAGAAGATTGTCTTTGGGAGGTTTAGTTTGTCCAAAATGCAGACAACAGACTGATCTTATCACCTAACTTGCTGTCTTAAATTGGTTCTGAGTCCATCAATACCCCAAGTTTATAATTCTAATCCTCATCTACAGTACCGCCCCCATTCTATCTTATTGCTTTCTGTATCCCTCCAAACTGGCAGAACTCTGTTCCTTGCACTTATGATCCTTATACAAGTATCACTCCCCAACCTTCCCCATGGAAACCATGTTATCACTTGTCTGGTCCTTTTGCTCTAAATACCTCTGCCTCTCTATTTCCTTGTCCATCTAATTACAATGAGGAAAAATAATATATGTTCAAGTTATAGTGGCATTTCAATGCAGCATCAATCTTCTTTATCTGTATGTATTCATGTTGTCCACGTACTTTTTGTAATCATATCTTGACTTAACAAGGTGTAAAGTAGCACATCACTGAGTATGTGTGAATTAATGTGAGTGTGACGGTATGAGCATGTTGATGCAACCTTGTATAGGTGTGAGTGTGTAAATGTCAGCAAGTATTTGGGTAGGACAGGGAGTCACCTTTCATGTTTCCTGATTGAGGTGTGTTAATTTCACAGAATAACAGGTGTCACAGTGTAGAAAGAGGCTATTCAGTCCAATGTGCTTGCATTGGTTTGTTAAATGAGCATCACTTTCTGATGCAAATTGCTTGCTTTTCCCCTATACTCTCCACATTAGTTTTATCCAAATAATCATCTAACACACTCTTGAATGCCTCAATTGAACCAGTCTTCACCACATTTCCAGGCAGTGCATTCCGTACCCCGACTGCTTACTGAGTGAAAAGGTTGCTCCTCACTTCACCCCCCACAAATCCCTTTAAATCTGTGCCTGCTTGTTCTTGTTCCTCCAACATTTGGTTCTACATTTAACCTACATCATATTATTATATTATTTTCTTTTAATGTGATGATGAAATGATTACCTCTGTTCACTCAAACCCTCAAGCTGTCAACTGAGCAATTATTATTAGAGCTTATTAGTAATTTTAAAATTTCTGAACTATTGTTTAAAAATCACACCTCTTTCCACATGTAAAAAAAATGGCTAATAATTCAGAAATTGCAAGGATTCGGTGGAGTATTGTTAATGGAGACTAAATGATGATTTTAAGTTCTTATGGTGCTGTATAAGTGATTGTTTGAGAATTGTTAACACATTACTGCACAAATTTCAGTTCAAGATCTTTATATTGTCTCAATTATTAAAATGTGATGTGTTGTCTTGGTATGATGCATAATTCAATAAAATTATAAGTTTACATTCAAATGCTTCAGTAGACTGATCTATATGAAAACTGACAACAGTTCAGAGGTTAAATTGAATTTTATTCTCAAATTTTGAAATGTTCTAGAAAAACATCTGAAGTGCTTGTTTTAATCAGTAAAAGAGAGGACATTTTAAAACTGTATTGTGTTTCTCTGACTCCAGCTGACAGCATATGGAGGGAAATTGATTTTCACCATCTCTGCCGACTCCACAGGACATCTCTCACACAATCAAAAGTCCCAAGTCATCCTCGAGGTTGGTGTTTCTAACTCACTACGTTTGTCTTTTCCAAATTAGAGGACAGTTGTTCTTTCTAACTTTTTATTTACGTACAGAGTAGAGTTACTATCAAATACTTATTCAAATGGTCATGAAACAAAAATTATTCAGAAGCATCGTGGATCAATTTTGGTCATTTGGATGCTAAAGTATGAAACTAATTTTGTTTGTAATGTAGGATGCATGCTAAAATTAATCCTTCATTTTTTTTCCCTCATAAAATCATTCTTCAGTCATGAGTAGTGTTCATTCTCATTATCACAGCCTTGGGTCAATGTTCATAAATAAGCTAGGCATTGATCTGTTCACATAGAGGTATATTTGCCTCTCTTCATTGATCTGAATGAAAAGAATATGTGAATCTTACACTCTGATCTCTCAGTGAGAAAGGTCCTGTTAGAGGATTGAACATGTAAACTATGCTGATAATTCAGTGCAGTACCGAAAGAGTACATGATTGGAGTGATTGGCCATCTTTTGGGTGAGATAATAAATTGAGAAAATATTAGTTGACTAGGATGCCATAATATCACTGGAGGAAGATAGTGGCCATTTCCCAAAGGACCGACCAATTGTATCTCTCAAAAGCATCATTGAAACAATTACCCAACATTCATCAAATTGTGTTTTGATGTGAAGCATTTCAGATGTCTCAGATAAAAACAGGAAATGCTGGAGAAACACAGCAGGTCTGGTAATATCTGTGGAAAGAGTTAACATTTCATATCCAAGAAGAGCCATTGGGCTTGAACCACTCACTTTTCTTCTTTGCAGATGCTGCCAGACCTGCTGAGTTTCTCTAGCATTTGTTGTTTTTATTTCACATGTCCAGCATCTGCTGTGTTTTTCTTTTTCATCAGCTGTATTTTTCTTTTATCCGCATGCCTCAAGATACATAAATGTGCTCTAAAAAAATAAATCAGTTCTTGCCTCCTCCCTTCCCTCTCTTCTCCATTCCCCCTTCCTCGCACCCATATCCCATTTTCCTTCCTCTTTATACCTTTCAACAGTGCTGCAATTATCTCATATTCTGTTGCAATTATTACAATCCATGCTGTTTAAAAATAATGTTTTAGAAAGTGAATGCAGGGAAAGAGAATAAACATTTTTTTATCATTTAATTATTTGGTATAAGACTAAGTGAAGAACTCATTGAGAGTTTGCAGGCAAATTAAAATCTCCTTTTTCTTGGGAGTATAGCAGTTAATTGGTCAGTGTTTGCTTATGTGTGTCTATGAACTCTTCTTCGTTATATTTGCTATTAGTCAGTGCTGTTAGACAAACAAAGACAAATCTGAAAGCAAACAGCAGCAAACTGGAAATGAGAGAACAGAAATGGTAATAAAACAAATTAAGGTCCTGCATAGACAGATTGTGTTATTTCATCTCTGCATATCTCTGAGGTGCATACATAATCTTGGTTACAAGAGTTGAGAATCATTGCCAACCGGGTCAGATCTGCTCTGGGATCAGTGATTCATCCCAACCAAACCTGTGCTGTACCGGGCAGGATGATCTCAGAGAGCCTCACATTCCTCAGGGATACGATCGTTCAGGTGCAGGACAGGGCCATGAATGCTTTCTCATCAGCCTGGATCAGGAGAAAACCTTTAACAGGATATAACACACCTACATATGGGGCATGCTGTCCTGAATGGGCTCTGGGGAGGGAATTCACAGTTGAATCTGACTGATCTACACCAACATCATTAGTGCAGTCTCAATCAGTGGATCAGAATCAGAAAGTTTCCAGATCAAAGATTTACAAGGATGTTGCAAGGGTTGCAGGGTTTGAGCTATAGAGAGAGGGTGAATAGGCTGGGGCTGTTTACCCTGGAGCTTTGGAGGCTGAGGGGTGATCTTATTGAGGTTTATAAAATCGTGAAGGGCATGGATAGGGCAAGTAACCAAGGCCTTTTCCCTGGGGTGGAGGAGTCCAGAACTAGAAGACATAGGTTTAGGGGTGAGAAGGGAAAGATTTAAAAGGGACCTAAGGGGTAACTTTTCACGCAAAGGGTGGTGCATGTATGGAATGAGCTGCTAGACAAAGTTGTGGAGACTGCTACAATTACAACATTTACAAGGCATCTGGATGAGTATATGAAAAGGAAGGGTTTAGAGGGATATGGGCCAAGTGCTGACAAATGGGACAAGATTAAATTAGGTTATGTGATTGGCATGGACGAGTTGCACTGAAGGGTCTGTTTCCGTGCTGTACATTTCTACGACTCTAAATCTGGAGTCAGACAGGGCAGCCCACTCTGTCCTGCTATGTATGTTGTGTAGAGCCTTTTGCTAAGTCCAACAGGAAGGTTGTAAACCTGAGAGGGGTGACTATTCCAGGCAATGGAGTCCAATAGGTCAAAGTGCATAGACTCATGAGCATCTGTGACCTGTTTGAACTGGCCTCAGGAGCCAAGGTAAATTGAGGCAAAGACAAGGCCATTTGAGAACTGGGTTGACCAATCCTTTACCACCTTCACAGTCAGGTTACCTAAAGGTGCTGGGAATATGGTTTGGAGGAGCTAAGGCTTGCGCATATTGCCAAGGTGAGGCAGAAACCAGCTTTTGGGAGCACTGCCCCATCTCCGTTGCAGGTGAAAACCTGGTCATCATTCTGTATTGTTGTACTTGGTGCATGTCTGACCTATTCCCCCGAACATGAGCCATTGCAGTCACCCAATCCAATTTCCACTTCACCTAGAGGTCAAAGATGGACTGGGTTTGCAGGGACACAATGTACAATGCTCTGGATAAGTCAGGGGAAAGAATATATCAAATGCTGCCCTCATCCTGATGGCTATCTTTGTGTGTGGCTGCATCAAACTGTGTGAAGACCTTTGGTACGCAAACCCCACGTGCCAGTATGTACTGAGGTTCCACCTGTCCTCCCTGTTGCAAAGGAAGGGACTGGCCTCATTTGTTGTGGAACGCTCCAAGTAATTGGACCTTTCTGTACCACCTAACCTTCATGGAGAAATTTGCAAAGAAAAACACTTTTGACCACAAGTCCATCAGGAAGTGGTCAACATGCAGCATCCTCGAGACCCTGTGGAAAAAGGAGAGGGTGGATCCTGTCGAGTGGTTCCCTGAGCAGACTGTGAAAGGCATTTGGCAAAATGCCTCATTGCCAGAACTTTCCAACAAGTATTAAGACCTAGCTGGTGGTGAGAAGGGCAATACCTGTATGATTCTTTATGTATGCCCGGAGTCTCTGCATCATCACAAGCTGCCCTCATAGCAACTGTAGGGAGGTAGAGACTGTCACACATCTCCTTCTGGAATGTGTCTTTGCCGAGAAGGTCTGGAGAGAGATGCAGTGATTTTTGTCAAGGTTCATCTCAAGCAGCTCCATGACGCAGCACTCTGCTCTGGAGGCTGTTCCCTGGGATGAACACCGGGACAAACATCAACTGTGTGCCTGGAGGATTATCAACATAGTGAAAGATGCTCTTTGGACTGCCTAAAACTTGTTGGTCTTACCTAGACTTCGCCAGACTGGCACATTTCAAGGTTCAGGACTATGTGCTGAGGGATACATGAAAGCTTGGGGCAAGCGCAGAGGGGAAAGGCCAATATCTAAAACCTTTTGGCCAAAGTACAATAAAAGTCCATTTAGTTATTGGATCCTCCCGGTGCCTCAAATATGCATAATCGTATCTTGTGTAAGTAGGAAAACATTGGGTTTGTTTGTTGGAAGGGTCAGGGAATTCAAACTCCAACGTTAGATTATTTCTCCATGTGCAAAAACTGTACAGAACCAAACTGCTCTTGTGACTATCTTTGTACATAAAGATTTTTTTAAATGAATAAAGTATATTTTTGGAATTCAAAAAGTATAATCACTAGACTGAGCTGTGCAGGTCAAAAAGGAATGACTTCATCAGTTCAGCTCATGAAGGATTCTCTTCCTGAGAGTGTGGACAGCATGTGTATACCATTGTGATTGTTAAAACAAGTTATTTTAAAGAATGCTATGTCAAGGTCACAGGCCTTTCAATGTGTCTCCTCATCAAAGCATCAAAGTATCTAACTTATCAACTACTTTTACCACAGTTATTTTTCACCTTTTCTCAACCCTATGACTGACATTCTTCAATTTTATCTTGACTCAATTGTTCTAGTTTTCAGAAAGATCACAGTTCCAGTACGTTCAACTGATCAATGTTCAATTAAACCAAAGACAAACCTTTGCGGTATTTTGGTTTAAACTTGAAGACTGTACTACAGCACAAAATTATGATTTATTTTGTTACGCAAATGCAAATCCCTGAAGGTCAAGTGATCGCCTCTTTGTTTGCTGAATTTAGGCTGAACTGTCTGCCACTCACTCTGTAGAAGGGAGACACCTCGGTCATGGGTATTACTGTTTCTGCCTCTCTAACATGTTTAGGCTGAGCCTGCAGCAGTAGGGCCCTCGTTTGTGATGAACCTGTTTAGTAAAGGACTATCCTTAACATGGAAGTTCAAAGTCAGTCATTCCATCGAGGAATTTTGTTGCAACTATTTGTTCGGAATGCACTTTGAAAGCTAATGATTTCCCAGGTTTCCCATTCTTTGATTCATGGGAAGTTTGCTGGTGGGTCTTGTTTGTGGCCAATTATTATGTTGTGTCCCTCAGAGATATGCAGAGATGAAAGCACCACAAGCTGTCTATGGAGGTACTTTATTTTAAATGTCTTTTTATTAATATTTCTGGGCTCTAATTCCCAGTTTGCTGCTGCTTGCTTTTAGATTAGTTTTTGTTTCTCCAATGGCACTCAGTAATGGCAGACAGAACAAAGAAGAGTCCACAGACACACATTAGTAAACACTGAACAATTAACAGCTGTACCTCCATCCAGAAAAAGGAGCACTTCTTAATTTGTCTGTGAAATCTGGATGAGTTCTTCAATTGGTCACATAACGAGTGATTAAATGTTAAAAAATACTCTTTTTTTCCCCCTACATTGACTTTCTAAAATACCCTTTCTGAGCAGTATGAATTGTAACAACGAAATAATTGCGATGCTACTGAGGTTTGTATCATATTGGCACTGAAATGGAAGGCAGGCAGTTGGTGGATTGAACATGTCATTATCGAGTGTTAAGAGTGATCGATGACATGAATCACAAAATTATTCTGGTGTAGAAAAAAAAACATTTTATCCATATTTAGCTTTCTGAATGTGCATCATGACTTAGTACCATTTTCCCACCCTTTTTCTATAATCCTACACACTATTTTATTTAAATAATTGTAAGCTCTCTTGAATGATTCGATTGACTCTGCCTCCACCACAATTCCATGCAGTGCATTTCAATCAATAATTACTTATTCTGTGAATTTTATTTTCCTCACAATATATTCACTTTTCCAGCAAAACACTTAAGATCCACGTCCTCTTATTCTTGATACATTTTTGAGTGGGAGCTGTTTCTCACTGTCTGCTCTGTCCAGACAGTTGGGCCATATGGCCTGTTTCCACACTGTAGGGATTCTTTTGATTTTATGATAATAATTTGGGAAAGAATTACTAGTTACATAGAGAAATATGAGGCAGCCTCCATAGATTTCCAAGGGGAAAACAGTTTTAACAGAATTCTAGGAGAGGTAACAGGGAGCATTGATGAGAGTAATTTTGGGTATATATGGGTGTATGTCATTAAAGGGGTTTAAGCAAGATACGTGGAGACAGTGACAAATCAAGCTTAAAGTCTCCTAGGATTTATTAATAGAGGGTACAAGTGCAAAGAAGTTATTCTGAACCTTATAAGACAGACCTCGAATGGTTTTGAAAATTTCACTCAAATCCTCTCTGAGGCATCTCCTCTCCAAGGGAAACAGTCCCACATCTCTAATCTATCTTCATAACTGAAGTATCTCATTCTTGGAACCGTTCTTGTAAGCATCTTCTGGACTCTCTCCAAGACATTCAGATCCTTCCCAAAGTATATTATTTAGAAGTGTCCATAGTCCTCCAGCTGAGATCTGATATAAGATATTATACTGTGTATATTTTGTCTTATAGGAGACTTTAAGCTTGATTTGTCACTGTCTCCACGTATCTTGCTTAAACCCCTTTAATGACATACACTCATATATACCCAAAATTACCCTCATCAATGCTCCCTGTTACCTCTCCTAGAATTCTAACAAGTTGATTAAAAATGTTTTCCCCTTGGAAATCTATGGAGGCTGCCTCATATTTCTCTATGTAACTAGTAATTCTTTTCCAAATTATTATCATAAAATCAAAAGAATCCCTACAGTGTGGAAACAGGCCATATGGCCCAACAGGTCCACACCAACCCTCCAAAGAGTATTCCATCCAGACCCATTCATCTACTGTATTACTCTACACATCCCTGACTAACCCACAAATCTCTGAACTCTATGGGCAATTTACCATGGGCCATTCACCTAACCTGCACATTCTTTCTATAATTTTCCTGATAATTAAAGTTAAGCTGACTGGACTATAATTGCTGGACTTTTCTTAGCAAATTTATTTGAACAATGTTCTAGTCCTCTTGAATTACCATCTGAATATAAGGAAGACTGGAAGATTGTGGTCAGAACCTCTGCAGATTCAGTTCTCACTCATTTGCTGCAGGTGTCTTGTAAACTCTAAGCATCAATGGCTTATCCAATACCCTGTCATTATCAATTTGAAACCCTTCTAGTGACTGAGATTCTATCTCTATGGCCTGGTACCACAGCCTTGCCATCTGCCTCCATGTACAAATTTCCTTTTTTGGTCTCTTCTTATCCTTATTCCTCCCTTTACCACCATTTAACAATTGCATGCCTTCAGAAGATTTTGTAATTTCCTGTTGAGTTAATTGATAGGTTTTTTCATAATCCCTCTTTGTTTTGCATATTTGCTTTCTCACTTCCCTCCTGAACATTTTGTTCTTAATTATATTTTTTACCAGACACATCACACTTTTTCTTTTATCTTGAATTCTGTCTATCTTTTTCATTACCTCGGAAACTCTGGATTTTTTTTTTCCTTTTTGAGGGAATGTATGTTGACTATATCCAAACCGTCTCCTCTTTCAAGGTAATCTATTGTTCAGCCTCAGTTCTTTCCTCCCAACCTAATTGGCTCCAGTCTAACTGGCCTAGTTGATGATGCTATGTACAACAGCATTCTTCCTTATTTACCAGATGTGGGGAGTTTGAGGGATACTGTTATGTCCCTTGAATTGGAACGTCAGTTCTCCAGTTCCACAAAATTTGCAATAGTTGCTAAATGCAATCTATGCTGAGGTGTCACAGGAACTGGAATGACTTGAGTAGATGATGTCATTGAGCTAATCAACTTGTTGCCATGAATACCAAAACAAATCATTGCATATCACAAAATGGCAAAATTAGGTGGTTTTGAGCTACTCTATTTTCTCCAAATTAGTTTAGCTTGGGAGCTCTTTTAAAAACCATATCTGTGATCCATTTTTGGATTTCTAACTCTATCTGTGGACATTCATCAGGGCTTTTTAAGTGTACAAGCTAATCCTGGTCACACATTCAGCACCTTTGACCTAGTTGACTTTGTTGTATGAACCAGCATGACTGATTCCTCATCATTTTTTTCTGGAGGTGTGTCAAAGTTTTAAAGGGTCAGAAGTCTCAAGGCCTCAGATAAGTTGTGAATCATAATCTGCACAGACCTGAAATTTGTAATGTGAATCCCAGTTATCTGCATCAATCTGAAGATAGTCGCCAAAGTTTTCATTTTAGACAGGTATTTTCTTGCTGCAATTCAAGAACTATCAACATTATTCCAGGAGTCCACAGTTTTTATGAATGTGACAGATGCCAATAGTTGTGCAAAGCCAATGTTTACGCTTTATTTTCAATCTCTTAAAGTGCAATTCAGTAGCACAGAAAGCTCTATTGATTAAGTTCAGAACTTGTAGTATTCAAGAAGGTAATTTCTTCATCTTGTCATCGCTGTTCAACCTCCTTGACAAGTTAATTAGCCTATGAATGGATAAAGCAGAACATGATCAGAAGTTTATCACTCTGTACTACTTTGATTTGCACAACATGATTTGCTGCTCTATGACAGCAAATGCACATTTGCAGCATTGAGAGTGACTTTCTGGAATGTGAGCAGCTGGAGTACAACGCACTCATGCTAACCTCAAAGCCATGCATGCATTTCTATCTCTGTCTAAGGTGAAAGGATTGGCATCGTTCCTGGCTGCCACTAACTTTTATTGCAAATTTGTCCCAAGCTGCACTAAGATTGCCGAGTCTCTTCAGAGACTAATGACCTAAGACAAATAATGGAAGTGGACAATCATATAGTGAACAGTATTTGACACATTAAAGGCAAAGATGGCATCTCCATCAATTTTTAAGCATTTCAACTTCATGTGGAAATATATGGCAGCACAGTTACATCCGGAAACCCAACTGAAGCTGTTACTCTCCTAGTCTATTGAAAGAAGTGAACAACCAATTGCTTTATCTTCATTCCCATTGCCATGAACAGAACACACATACAGGACAGCAGGAAGCACAAACTGCATCTATGCTTGTTATCATTGGCGCATGCATCTCTAAGCTGGAAAGTTCACTGTTTGCACTGATCAATAATTGCTGACTACATTGTTAGCACCAACTGCTATGCAGATCCTGACATGGTCAGATTGTCTTCAGTTCAGTTCAACTTCTAGGTTGACTTGGTCACTGGTTCACACTGCTGAGCTGCAGTGCTGAGCCAAGCTGATATGCTTGGCTGCACCTCTATCTTAGACAGTAGTAGCGAGAGTGTAGTGGCTTGCAACATTGAACCCTGTATGATTGTGATATGCTTTGCTGCACTTTTATGCTGGACAGTGTTAGTGATGGCTAGCGACTTGCAACATTGAAAATCACTGTGTGATCGTGGTCATTTCACTCATGACTATGAATCTTTTCACTCAAGGAGTCTAGGACAGAATTGGCAACAGACAGTGTTCTGCAAGAAGTAAACTGGCAAGCGATGTGAAATAGAGCAAGACCTGGTCCTGTACCACGAGTCTGGTGGCCAGCAATAGATCTGTTAATGGAAGTGTTCATCGAATATCCAAACTGTTGTTTCTAATGAGAAGTTGTAGTTAAACAGTACCTGTACCTGCACAACCAGTTCTGTAGCCAACAAAACAATGGCAACAACTCCACGTGGATACTAAATAAGAACAAAAAAGTACCCAGTAGGTCAAGAAGCATCTCTGGAAACAAACAGATTTAACATTTCAGGTTGTTAAGCTTACAAGTTAAAAATGTGAGAATTTGTGGAAATGCAAGAAGGGGGAGGGAAGAATTATGACGAAAGTATATAAAGATAGTGAAGGCCAGGGGAGATTACATAACAGAACATTTCATGATGCAACAGCCAAAGTAAAGGGTAGCAAAAGGTAGCAGCAGCAGCGTAAAGAGCAGACATTTTAAAAAGCACCTATAAATAAAGCTTCTTGACACACAAGACATTGTGTGTCATCTCAGTGTATCTCCAAGATACAAAGCGCAATAAGGAGTATGGTAGATAAGCAGGAGACTTGAAAAACACAGCAAGCCAGGCAGCATCAGGAGGCGGAGAAGTCGACGTTTCAGCTATAATCCTTCTGTTGCAATAAGGAATATAGTGAAAGAGTTGGAAAGTTGGTGTGGATCTATTCACTGGATGTACACTAGGAATTTTTAATGGCTGTTTGACTAATGTACACTTTACCTTTCCTCCTACCCTTGCAGGTCAACTGGGGATAGGCTTTAAATACTGGCTCTGCCATGTTTAACATCCTAAGAATTAATTTGATGATAAAGTTTCCAATGGCTCAACCAGAGCTTCCCAAATCTTAATTAACATCTTGAAACTAGTAAATTCTAAATCTTCACTGGAACCCAAGAGATACAAATCAGCATGGAGGGTCCATTCCCAACATGGAGTCAGAGAAGAGAGTGTATGAAAATGTGACATGAATTATGGAGTTGTATGAGTGCCAAGCACTGGAAATGTTACTCAGCCAGTGGATAGCCGATTGTGCAGGGTCAAGATTCAAATTTCATTGTATTTCTTTCACAAACTACAATCCATCTACAACTATCTTGTGTGAAGTCCTACTCACCGATTTCTCCTGTGTTTGCTGACCTGCATTAGTCCCTGATTCTTCAATGCCTCAGATTTAAATTTTTCATTCCTCATATTCGAACCCTTTGGCACATGCTACACTATAGGTTAGGAAACACAACATCCTGATCATTGTTAATCTGACTATGACCTTTTGCATATCCATTCATTCTATAATTGGTTGTTATCCCTTCTGGACTTCACACGTTGGAATTCCCACCCAAAATCCCTCTGTGTCTTCATTAATTCTCTCTCCTTTAATTTCTCCTTAAGACCTTCTAAATAGTCACGTTTTGTCTTGGCATCTTTTGTTCTCTCTGATTACACCAGTTAAAGAGCACCTTAAGGCATTTTTTTACATTCAAGATGCTGTATAATACAACGTATTGTTCTGTTATTAATGTGGATTTTATGAGATTGTCACACCATTGACTGAAACTTTATAAGGGATAGTGTACAGTTCTTAGGTGGAAAGTATGTTTGAGCAAAGACCTAGTTGAGGACAAATTTTATTATATTATTTGTTTACATGCTTTGTTCTTAATTTTCTTTGTTAGGGTAATGGCATCCTCATAAGCAATGGTGCTGATGGAATTAAGCTCGACCCACTGACAGAGCACACCAAAATGATAGTTTTACGACCAGAGAACTTTGTGATTCATTCCACAATGTCACCTGTAAACAGAAAAGACTTCATGACTGTTCTGGCAAACGTTACCCGTCTTCTCATAAGGGCCACCTATAACTACGACCAGACTGCCATCTATGGGTAAAAAAATAAGCAATATATTTCCTTGTAGCAAATATTATATGTTTTATTGAAATTCAAACCACAGCCCACTTGCTATACTTTGGCCATTTAACTGATATACCTTTAATGGTTGAATTTTATGCTGGCATGGGCATAGGAACTGTGAAGACGAAACTGCTGGTGGAAATGGTTCAATTAGCCTTACCTTCTGGCTTGATCATTAATAATTCTATAAAGTGATATGGGTAAGAGAGGGTTACTGCTGTGACAAATTGATAGCCAAATGTATTAAAATGAATTACTGCATTTCGCTTCAACCCCTCCCTTTGTGTGGTTGCAAGTATGTTTGTGCATTCTTGGCACACTGAACCAAGTGACACATGGAAGAGACAGCCCATCACACCTATTTCTATTGTTCCTTGATGAACAGAATATTCTGTTTCCAGAGATAGAAAAATAGAAATCGCAGGAGAGCTCATCTTGTTTTTTTTATATTTCCTTACTTGCCTGTTATGAATAGAATCTTACCATTAATTTACTACAGTTATTGTCCCAAGAAGACAAATTGGACAACATTTTCCACTTAAAACAAGCTCATGTATTATTTGCTTATGTGGCAATGAAGAGTGCTGTGAAATATGCTTCATCTAATTTTCCATTATTGTTGAGTTACCTCATGGAAAGAAATTCATCTTAAGTAATAAACCAAATCAGGATGTAGCAATTCTGTGCAAGTACATTCTTAGTCATGCACCTCATTATTGATGATTTATTAAAAATAAGTTTGTACTTGTTATTAAACTACTACTGCAATTCATTAACAAGGATATCATTTATCTTAAATTTCTTTCCTTGTTTAATAATTTGTTTGATGACAAAGTGAATCTCAAATAGGGCATTTCCTTGGATTAAACTCATTTTGGTTAAGTCAAAAGCAGAGAATGTCCCAAAGTGCTTTAATTATAAACAGTAGGCACTGTCTGTTTACACTGGACAGTTGCGACTCTCCGGAGTCATTGTGCTGCAGGCTATAATACAAACATCCCAAATTGCAGTGGGATTCCTGGGCTCAGCTGGTTTGTAAAAAGCCCCCAGGCTAGTTTAAAGAAATGCAGCCTCCTTTCCCACTATTGACAGTGAAATTGCTTTAGGACACATAGGACATTGTCTATAAATGACAACAGGAGAGGGAGGCATTTCGAATTCACAGAATTACAATTTTGGTGACAAAATAGACACTCAGTTCATGCGTAAATCTCATTGAAGGGTTCCATTGCTGAGAGCCACTTGAATGCAAATTTACAAATTCTTTAAAAGATCTTCTTATATTGCTTCAGGAAATAAAAAGCATGAACATATTTCAGGTAGCTTGAATTGATTTGTTTTTCCTGGGAGTGAAGGCACTCCTCAGTGTGTAAATGGCCATACCTTTTATTGGGGCATGGGGAATATCTGATTTTCCTTTGTCTTCCTGACTCAATTTGTTTCCTTCTGTGGCACGGGCGGCACGGTGGCACAGTGGTTAGCACTGCTGCCTCACAGCGCCAGAGACCCGGGTTCAATTCCCGACTCAGGCGACTGACTGTGTGGAGTTTGCACATTCTCCCCGTGTCTGCGTGGGTTTTCTCCGAGTGCTCCGGTTTCCTCCCACAGTCCAAAGATGTGCAGGTCAGGTGAATTGGCCATGCTAAATTGCCCGTAGTGTTAGGTTAAAGGGGTAAATGTAGGGGTATGGGTGGGTTGCGCTTCGGCGGTCGGTGTGGACTTGTTGGGCCGAAGGGCCTGTTTCCACACTAAGTAATCTAATCTAATCTAATCAAATGTATGGGGATTGGGATTGCCTGATGTGCAAAACCCTGCTAATATTGGCTTATCCATTGCAAGCGGAGTAAACTCAGATTTCCTCCCACCTGCCTTTTTTTTCTAGTAGTTCAGGGTATGGCAAACCCATTAAAAGCATGCCAAGTTTGTGTGTTTGTGAAGAAAATGGAAAGTTTTTTTAAAGAGTCAGAAACATTCTGAATGATAAGTACCTACGTTGTGAAGATTTGTTCTTTAACAGAAAGTTGATCCTTACATTAACCTGCCCATTTGTACTAGACCCATTTCCAATGGATGAAGCACTGTTGTGCTCTTAAAATATTGCAAAATGACCTGTTAGCATATACTGTTACATTTTCTACTGTGATTTAATAGTTCCGGCTGATTTTAAACAAAAAGAAAAATTATTTTGACAGTTATGAAGAATCTGAACAGTGTCCATTACATTTCTGGTCTCATCTCCACTGTCCAGCCTACACCTCATTAACCTTTGACTCCCTTTCCTGTCAACAATCTATCAAACTCAGTCTTGAATAAATTATTAAACCCTGCAATTTTCTCGGGACGAGAATAGAGCACACTAAAGATCCTTTGAGAGAAAAAAAAACTCTTAAGTTCAGTCTGAAAAGGGCCAGCATTTTTTCTTAAACAATGTTCCCTGGTTTTAGACTCCCTGACAAAAACCTTCTGGTATTCAACATTTCCAGTCCCCACAAGAGTTAATATGTAGATCACCTGTCTTTCTCCTAAACTCAAAAGGATACACCTTTAATATGTTCAACCTTACTTTGTAAGGTGGCTCAGGAATGAGTGAACCTTCTCTGAATTACTTGTAAAACATTTTTTTTTCAGAGCAGGAGACCAAACTGTACACAGTACTCCAGATGTGGTCTCATCAGTTCGTTTTTTTATAATGCATTGCTGAGCAGTGGTTAAAATAAATCTTGAGTGAAGCTGTTTCTTCAAACAAATCATTCTCTTGTGAGGGATTATTAATTGTGGAGTTGTTCAACTCATGAAGTAAGCCATAGGTGATGAACTTAATCAAATATACAGATCTCTGCTTAAAGTAAGCTAATCTGTAGAATTCCAATTGTAGGAAAGCAAAGGCATCAAATTGAGATAACTAAGGTGGTAAAGGAGCTTGGCAAAGTAGACGTAGAAAGGTTGTTTCCTCGTATGGCAATCTAGATTGGGAGGTCATAGTTTTATGGTGAGGGATAACAGATTTAAAACAGAGATGAAGAGAAATGACTTCTCTCAAAGTGTTGTGGATCTGTGGAATTCATTACCCCAGAGTACAGTGGATGTTGAGACTTTGAATAAGTTTAATGAGAAAAATAGACAGATTTTTAATTAGTAGTAAGTCAAAAGGCTATCGAGAAGGGGCACAAAAGTAGAGATGAGGCCGAGATGCAACCAGCCATGATCATATTGAATGGTGCAGCAATTTCGAGTGGTTGAATTGCCGACTCCTGCTCCTGGTTCTTATGTTCTGTATAGCTGCAGTAAAGCATCCCTATTTCTCTATGCCATTCTGCTTCCAATTATTGACAACATTTCTTTCCTAAACACTTGTTGCGACCTGCCAGGACTCCCAGTTCCCACTGTACCATTGACTTCTGCAATCTCCCTTTATTTAAATAAAAGATTGTTTTGCTATTCTTCCTGCCCAAATGGGAAAATTCACGTTAGCCCAAATCTATATATTTTCCACACTCTTAACGTGTCTACGTTCATTTGCACACCATAAGCTATTCTAGCTATCATATTTGCGGTACCTTCATCTAAATCATTGATATAAATTATAAATATGGTGGACCAAATGCTGATACCTGTGGCACTGCACTAATGACAACTTACTGAGAGAGACTCTTTATCTCTACCCTCTGCTTCCCGTTAGCTAGTGAATCTCTGCCGTTCTTGCTAGTGTCAAGACTGAATTCCCTGTTACAGAGCCTGCAGTCTCTACCTGCACTTTTTTGGGCATCCTGGGAAGGGCTCATTAAGACATTGGCAGCTGGCCCTTTGTGCTTAGAACCTACAGTTGTCCTGTACCACCATCTTATTAAACCTTACCAATTGCATTCACTGGATATTGTTCATACTAATCTCCATGCAACTCATCTCTCCCAGTGTGAACCCTGCTAACTTTGCCAGTGGATCAACCCTTACTCTGTCCCCAACTCCCTTTCAGAATGTCTATTAACTTGGGCTCAAGGCTAACAGCACTCCCAGAAGTACTGTGGATGATCCATGAAATCTGGTTGACAGGAAAGGCTAGAGGATGCTTTATCGCCAGGTTATATCTTTCCACCACTTGCCTGGACCAAAGGGCATGAGGCCCTTATCACTTGATCACACCTTAGCTTGACCCCCTAATCTTCCAGCACTTTCTCTTCTTATCAGCATTTTATTATGTTTCAATCCTCCAAATGTTTTTCAAAAATTCTTTGCCATACAGCTCCCAAGCATGAAGAATCCCTTCTTACTGAGATACCTCATTCCATCAGCCTTTATGCAAACTTCCAATTCTCAGGAATTTTAATCACCATCTTAACTCATAACTGCCCAAATTTCTCCCTCCCATGTGAACTCCCCGACTGAAGAGGATATATAAGATTCTGAGAAGGCTCGACATGGTAGATGTTGCAAAGATGTTTCCAAAAGTGGGGAGCCACAAACTCTGGGGTGTAGTTACAGAATAAGGAGGCAATTATTAAAAACTGAGATGCAAAGGAATTTCTGCTCCAGAGGGTAGTGAATATCTGGAAGTCTCAAACCAGAGATCGTGGAGGCTGAATCATTAGAAGCATTTAAAGAAGACATAAACCGATCTTTGAAATATCAGGTAGTTGATGGCTAATCTGAGCTAATACAATCTGCCTTGCGCAGATCAGTGATGATTCTTTTCCATGACCTAACCCTGATTCTATTTTTTATGTTTTTAGAACTAGCTATGTCACCAGCCAAGCTGTTTAGGAATAGCTACAAAACTAGCATCTACCCAGCAATATGGAAAATTGCTCAGTTATGCCCTGCCCACAAATATAAGGACAAATCCAAACCTGCTAGTTATTCTCCATCTTGATTGACAGCAAAGTGATGGAAGATGACAATGTGAGCATAAACACTTTACACAAACATCTCTTAGACAGCAAGAATCACTCATGCTCAGTTTTGAGTTTCACCAAAACTAATTTTATCATGGCCTTGGTCCAGACATGAACAAGAAATCTGAACTCAAGATTTAAGAATTACTACCCTCAACATTAAGGTAGCATTGATTAAGAGACATCAAGGAGATCTGGCAGAATTGAAGTCAACGGGCATCGGGGGATAACTCTGCACTGGTTGAAGTTGTAGCTAGCATAAAAGAAGATATTTGTGGTTGTTGGTAGCTCATCTTCTCAGCTCCAGGGCATCACTAAAGGAGTTCCTCAGGGTACTATCCTCATCTTCAGCTGCTTCATCACTGACCTTCCCTCCAACATAAACTCAGAAGTGGGTTGCCACTGATGATTACACAATATTAGTAACATTTACAGTTTCTCAGACACTGAAGCAGTCCATACTAATATACAGCAAGACCTGCACAATATTCAGACTTGGATTGCTCCGTTACAGATCCCTGATGAAGGGCTTATGCCCTAAACATCAATTCTCCTACTCCTTGGATGCTGCCTGACCTGCTGTGCTTTTCCACACACACTCTCTCAATTTTGATCTCCAGTATCTGCAGTCGTCACTTTCTCCTGTTCCGTTGTACATAACATTTGCACCTTACAAGTGCCAGGTATGAACATGCACAAAAAAAAATAATCATCTCCTTGTCACATTGAGTGGCAATAACATGACTTGATCCCCCATTATCAATATCCTGGGGATTATCATTGACCAGAAACTAAACTGGACTAGCCAGAGAAGTAATGTGACCACACGAGCAGGTCAGTGGCTGGGAACTAACTTCCTGGCTCCTTAAAGCCTGAACACTTACAAGTCACATATCAGGAGTATGATGGAATAGTTTCCATTTGCCTGGATGCGTGCAGCTGCAATAATTCTCAAGGAGCTCCATACCATCCAAAACAAAGCATCCTGCTTGCTTGGTATCCTGTTGCATCCTCCACACCAGTGCACTCTGGCAGTCGCATATACTTTATATCAGATCAACAAGCTCCTTGGATAATGCTTTCCAAACAAAAGTACAAGGGCAGTAGACACATCATTATCATCTGCAATCTGCTTACCTTTCACACACCATTCCTGACTTGGAACTATAACGTGAATTTTACGATATCATGCGATCAAAATCCAAGAACGTATTTTCCAGCATCATTCCGAGTGTACAGACGGACTGTAGCAGCCTAAGATGATGACTCATCATCACCTTCTGATGTAATTTGGGATAAGTATTAAATGTGCCTGTGACTTCCACATCCCAAGAATGTCTAGAAAATGGCCCTGTCAAACTCTCAATCTCCATTTGCTGACTTACTTTGACTTCAGGTCAAGCAATCTCTTGATTTTAAAATTTTCTTCCTTGTTTTCAGATCCCTCCATGACCTTGTCCCTCCACACAAGTAGAATCTCCTGTCGCTTCACAGCTCTCCAAGATGCCCATGCACATCAAAAATCTGGCCTGTTGAGCATCTTTTAATTGCTCTGCCATTAAAGTCTACACCTTTGCTTGCCTCAGCCTTGAACTCTGGAATTCCTTTCCTGAACCAGTCCACATCTCCATCTTGCTTTTCTCCTTAAATACTACATTTTTGACTGAGCTCATGGCTGTCGTTTTCTGCTCTTACATAGCTTGGTGTCAATTTTGCTTAATAATGCTCCTGCAAAGCACCTTGTGATATTTTATTATGCTAAAGACAGAATATAAGTGAATGTTGTGATCTTGGATTGTTGAATTTCACATTTTCTTGACTTCAGAAAATAATTGCCTAAAAGAAGCTGTGATCAACTACATATCTTTATGAGAAAAAAAAGAGAAAGAGGAGGGGAATTTTAACTCCTGAGCAGTAATCAGCTTGGAGCACATCTGGCCCATCCAATACTGACAACCAAAGGCTTAGAAAATTTTATCAGGCCACACTTATTAATGGCAAAAATAGGACATTAATCCCAAAGTAAGGAACACAGGATTGGAGTTAGGTAGTTGGGGTGGTATGATGCTGACATTGACAGGCAGAGACTCCGTGTAGAGAAGCACCGCTGCTTCCTGTCTCATAATAAAACTTTCAATCTTATCGACACTCCTCTTCAGTGATGTGACTGACCCAAACTTCTGCTGAATTCCTAATTTAGATGGCATCAAGCCCTACATGCTACAATGCTAATTCAACCATGTCTGGGACTCCCTCAGTCTAATTATCTGATTATAATATTATTAGATGTCAGCCCCTCTGTGCAGTAGTTTTCATTTCTGTTTTAAATTTTATTCACTGTTGTTCTGCTCCTCTTATACAATTTTACTCATCTTATTCATAAGCAGCGAATCACTTTTAGATTTCCTGAGGATGTGAATGGTGCTATATGAATAAATGTTCATTTTATTAGCCAGACAAATTTCATCAGTTGTTCCACTCCAACCTGGGTGCTGATGTTCATAATATCTGCATTCTGCCTCATTACCTGGAAATTAAAGATATTTTAATTCTCAAAACCTGAAATCTCACAAACAAAACTAGAATGACCTATGCGATAATAGTTGCAACACCTTAACATGTTAAAATCCTTTACAGTATCTTAATATGTGTGGACCATTCTAAACCAATTTTAAAGGGAGTCGAGAACGAGCAATTTAAAGGGTTACAGATTAAAAACGGGAGGGAGGGCCACTAAATGCAACTGCTCTTTCAAAGAGCCAGAAGAGATGCAACAAGTTGAAACAAGCTGCTGCACTGTATGATACCTTAATCTTGACAAATTGTATAGATGAGTTACTGAAGACAATAGTGCATGTTCTCAGCAAAGGTGTCCTTATGGGCATGCCACTATTTCTAATTAAAACAGAAGTTGCTGGAAGACCTAGTTTTAAACTGTTTCATGACAATTAACTCACTGCAGATCCACTGGGAGGAAATGTAATTAGAGCTTCTCTTCTGTAATTATTTGAATGGATTTAAATTTAATTATGTTTTATGAAGAGGATATATTTTTGTTCTGTTTTTGCCTGAACAGGTTGAGCTCTGTTATACTCCAGACAGCTAATCCAAATTCATTAGGCCAACAGACAGCTACAAGCGTTGAGATTTGTCACTGCCCTCCTGAGTACTCTGGCACATCTTGTGAAGTGAGTAACAATTGCAGGATTTAAATTTTGTTATCAATAAATTTCTTAATCTGCAATGTTTCATCTCTTATCAATGTGGCAAAATGATAACCAACTATATCACTTTAGGACTTCTAATGGTCACCAACAAAGGTAAATTAAAATGAATGGTTGAACAAACCTACAGGGCTTTCTTATCTCTACATCCACCGCTTGCCTGTTTTTTGTGCCTTTTCAACTTCTTAGCTGTTGGTTGAGAAAGTAAATAAAAATTTTGATCTTGTGGTGCAATCAGAAATTTATTTTTAATTCATTCATGGGATGTGGGCGTGGCTGGTATTACATCTGTTGCCCATCCCTAATTGTCCTTGAGAAGGTCATGGTGAGTGCCTTCTTGAATCACTGCCATCCATGGAGGGTAGATACATCCACAATGTTGTTAGGGATGGGATTGCATGATCCAGACCCAACAACACTGAAGGAATAGTGATATATTTCCATATCAATTCACTGAGTGGCTTTGAGTGGAACTTGGAGGTGGTGGTGTTACCATATATATTTTGCCTTTATTATGTAGTTGTTAATAAATCTACTAACATCGGTTGGGTTTGTTTTTAATTTCTCTTTGGGATGTGTGCATTTCTGGCACAGGCCTGAGATTTATGGATTAATTGTCCCTGAAGGGCAGCTCTGTTTTGCAGTTCAGGTCGCCCTGTTATAGGAAGGATATTATTAACGATTTTGGAGAAGATTTGATAAGCACAGTTGGCCAATTCCTACACAACAGACCTAAACAAGAAGGCACAACATGCCCAGAAACTTTAGCCACCCTGCCAAATATTAAAGACATCTCAGAGATCATGACCAGACTACTCTGGCTCAAAGGCATCATGGTTGCACATAAACCTTCCACCACACTGAAACAGCTCCTGATGAATTTAAAGGACCCCGTACCAACAACCAGCAGAACGAATGTCATATACAAAATACTCTGCAAGGACTTCAACAAACACTACATTGGACAGACAGGCAGGAAACTAGCCACCTGGATACATGAGCACCAACTAGCCACCAAAAGACATAACCAACTATCACTGGTATCCATACACACAGATGAAGAGGGATACCAGTTTGACTGGGACAATACATCCATCGTGGGACAGGCATTCAAACTGGAACTCCACTAACAAACCTTTCGATTTGGACCCCATTTACCAACTTCTCAGAAAAACAACCGGAAGTGATATCACCCACCACAGCAGACCAAGACAGATCAGTAGCAAGCAGGACAGAACACCAGCACTTCCTTGGAGGCTCACTGATGATGTTACCTAGGATGGTGATGAAACATCTGAGAACAAATCTACCAGCTCAGCAAGCAAACTTGCAACCTTATAAACAGTGTATTATTAAAGTAGAGAGGGTTAGAAAAGATTTATCCAAATGTTGATGGTAATAGAAGGTTTGAGACATAAAAATAGGATGGATAGGATGGGACTTTTTCACTGGAGTTTAGGAGATTGAGGGGTGGCTTTATTGTGGTTTATAAAATCATGAGGGGCATGGATAAAGTGAATGACACTCCCTAGGGGAATCCAAACTGGGGGGCATATTTTTAAGGCGAGAAGAGAAAGATTTAAAAAGGACATGAGGGGCTGCCCTTTTACGCAGAGTGGTTCATGTGTGAAATGAACTGCCAGAGAGGGTGGTGGATGCAGGTACATTTACAACATTTAAAAGACATTTGGATAAGTTCATGAATAGGAAAGATTTGGAGGGACATGGGCCAAGTGAAGACAGGTGAGGCTAGTTTAGTTTGGGAACATAGTTGGCGTGGATTGGTTGGACCAAAGGTCTGTTTTCATGCTGCATGACTGTGTGGCTCAATGTGGATCATGAACCACCTATAATCGAAGGGCTTGCTATTTTGATGTAAATTAAGAATCAACCACAGTGCTGTGGGTCTGGAGTCATGTGGGCCAGACTGGGTCAGTCAGGACAGCAGAATTCCTCCTTGATGGGCATTCATAAGTCATAGGTTTTTTCAATGATAATCCAGATATTTCATGATCAACTTCAATCAGACTTGAATTTCATTACAGATTTATGGTTAACTGAATTTCAATTCTCCAGCTGCCATCGTTGAAATTGAACTGATACCTACAATTCTAATATCAGTAACATTGCCACTCTTTTACCAGCAGTCAAGTAGCCTGATAAGTCTGGTATCTCAGAGATGCATTTTATCTTAAGTCACTGACAAGATGATCCTTGGATTATAATTAGCACAGGCCTTTACAAGTTGAATTTTCAGACTCCTGATTGCTTCCCAGTCGACATGCCTGGCTTGACTAGCCTGGGTGAATGAGCCCTGGAGCAGCCTGCTACAATAAGGAAAGAATTGACAGCTTGGGTCTTTCTTCTGTATGTGAGAAAGAGATTGGGGTGACCTAATGGAGGTCTTTAGATGATGAAAAATTTAACAGAATAATATTTAATTTTAATATTTAGTAGAGTATATACCGTAAGAATGTTTACTATGTGAAAAAGAAAATAACCAAAGGCCACTAATATAAAATGGTCACAAAGAAATTCAATTAAAAATTCAGAAGAAATGTCTACATCCAAAGAGTGATGCGTATGTGAAAATCACTACAAGAGGGATTGGTTGAAGAAAATTGAATAGATGTAGTTTAGTTGAAGCTGGAAGTTTATTTAAGGGAGAAGAAAATAGGTGGCTACAAAGATAGATTTAGATGATTAAAAATTTGGAGGATGTTGGAGTTTTTTTGTGTGGTATATATCTTAATAATCATTATTATACGATTATAATCACACCATGTTTATAGAACATTGGCTGCTGTCTGGCAATACTTCAGTATTAAAATTCTCATCTATTTTCAAATCTGTCCATGACCTCAAGTTCTCCTGTCATGCAATGTCCTCCAGTGCCACATGTCTCCAAGAATTTTGTATTTCTTCATATCTGGCCCTTCGCACATCCATCATTGGTCAAAACTCTCAAATTTGGAAATCCTTTTCAGTACTGCTGCCATTTTATCTTTTTCTTTTGCTCACTCCTCCTTTATGACTCTCCTTAAAAATGTACCTCTGTGATCAAACTTTGACCATTTGTCTTAATGTTCCCTTTGTGACTCTGTGCTGTTCTACATGCCAACATTCTAATGAAACACCTCGTAAACACCTTTTACTAAAGGAAATTTAAGTGCATATACACGTATATATTCAAGTTGCTGTTGTTTCAGATCAGCCAGTAACTCATGCAGGATAGTTGTCAGGATTGTCTATCTCCACAGCAGTGCTCAAACTGGAAATGCTGCTTGACATACTGTTAATTGGTCTGATGCACAGCTACAATGTGTACTTGTAGATTGGTCCTTTGAGATTCAAATCCCTCAGCTCAAGAGTTGCAGCTACCATCTAGTTAAATGGTAAAGGCATCTGTAAATCTAGCTGTGCTTTCTCCTTTCCACGACTGTACTATGCCAAATGTCTCCATCTGTCACACACTCAGTCTTTCTCAGAATAGATTCATCTGTGATGGTGCTTCTAATTGAAGGGGAACATGGTCAATACATATGGTGTCTTCTCGTTTTTCTCTAAGGGCATCCAAAGCAGTACAAGAACATTGTAGCTTAGAATAATGGGTTGGAACAGATTCCCAGGACAAGACACTTCTTAAAAAAAACCTCATTCACAGAATGTGGGCATCACAGGCTGGGCCAGCATTTATTGCCCATCCTTAATTGCCCGGTTAAGAGTTAATCACATTGCTGTGGGTCTAGAGTCACATGTATGCCAGACAAAACCAGGACATTATTAAACCAGATGGGTTTTTCCTCAACACTTGACAATGGTTCCATGGTCATCATTAAAAACTTATTTCCAGATGTTTATTGAATTCATATTTCACCACTTGCTATGTCAGGATTTGAATCTGGATTCTGAACACTACCTAGGTGTCTGGATTAATAGCCGAGTGGTAATGCCACTAAGTCATTACCTTCCCCTGTAATGCGTTAGACTGCAATGCTGCAATGTCTACCTAATATGTATAATGTGGTGAATGTTACAAAAGTTCAAGTTTTAGTTTCTTTCTTACTGCCTTCTACTAATTTGAATGCTGGCTTTGAAAACTCCTTACATTGGCTTTACCTCTCATGGTGCCTGCGTTATTTGCATAATATATGTTGCTACTTCTCCTTTCCTAAGTATTGTCCTTTATACTTATCAATATTTAAATGTCATTTGCCATGTGCCTGGAGGCAGTGTAAGTTGTGCAGATGGGACAAGAAAGTTACAAAAGGCCACAGGCAATTAAAAATGTTGACAGATGTAGTGACAACTGAAGTTCCATGATGAGTAAGTGTGGAGTCATTCACTTTGGAATCAAGGAAGACAAATTGAATGTTTCTTTTTGAAATGTGGTGAAAGATTAGGTGCTGTGGAAGAACATAGCTGTTTTACTGACTGTAGGCAAACAGATCATGAAAACTGTGAACAGGGACCACAAGTCTAATACAAAGTTAGCCTTTATCTCAAAGAGCCTAGAGCACTAATTGATGTTTCATAATAATAAACACAAATAGAAAATGCTAGAAATGATCTGCGCACAGTGAAATTGCAAGAGTTTCACATCATTCATCTGTCTGTGCAGATGCAGCCAGATCTCCTGAATATTTCCAATATTTTCCATTTCTGTTTTAGATGTCCAACATCTGCAGTATTTCAATTTTTGTGGAATTGATCTTTCAGTTGAGCAGATGTTCTGCACACAATTTGAAGTACTGCACTTTGAGAAGGTTAAAGTGGTCTCAGTGGAACTGCAGCTCAGATTCACCAGAGGCTTAAAGAATTAAATGATGTGGACTGGTAGTATAAACCTGATTTGCAGAGCCTGAAAAGTGGAAGGATGGTTTATTTGCGATCTTAAAGTTGACAAAAGCATTTGGTAAAGTGGAGGAAAAGATCCTATTTTCCTGTTGTGGAAGATCAGAATCGCGCGGGATAATCATACAATCAGTTTTTCCTCAGACAGGATTCTGAGCTGTTCCTCAAAACTTATTGAGAATACTGGGAAAACTGAACTTGGATAGAGAGGTTTTTATTACATGCACTATCAAGATGTATGTAAGTGAAAAATAGCAGATAACTAGGACGGAAGTATAGATTAGCCATAAACCAGTGAAATGGTAGAAAAGGAGTGGGACTTTCATTAATGCAGGCTGCTGGTCTATGAGCACCCAAAGGTCTATTCCAGTTTATCAGCTTTTTGGAAAGGCATACAGATGAGACCAAGGGCTTAATATCATCTGTACTTCATTGCACCAATAACAGTCATGTTTGGCAATCATTCTACTCTTTTGTATTTGTATTAGCTCTGACATAGAGGTCATTTCACCTCCATAATATTAACACTCTGTGTATTTTTAATTTATCCACTGCCAGGCACTATGGTTTCAGTAAATGCCCTGACGTGTTATAGTTAATTGCTGGATGAGTAAGCAAATTTAAATTAATGGTTTATAATGACCTCTACCTTCGCAGACAAATTTACCTTATTCAGCTCACATATTAATATAGTTGCCCTTCTCTCCTTCCAACCTTTTGGCTACATCTTGTTCTGTTGAGGAAAGAAAGATAAATTAACAGGACTTCCAGTGCTCTTATTCTACTAAGTAAAAGCAAGACGAGTCACGACTGCTTTTCTGCATGAGTAATTTGCAGTTGCCTGTAGTATTTCTTTATTACTGTTGCAGCAATTAACCATGTTACCAGACATGGAAAAATGTATTTTTCCTTTTGCAATGTGCTAGGTCAAGGCAACAATACATTTACATTTGCAGTCAGATTGAATCATCAGACATTGGCTTTGCAGAGTTACTGCTGAGAATTGTAAAATACTGTTAAATTTATATACCATTAACATTTTTACATATGTTAATAATGGAATTGAGACAGCTTTAATGAGCACATCAGGAAAATCATCTCACTGTTTCGTTATGCTTATCATAATATCCAAGCCAATGACATCAAGGAAGATGGCTGTGGTTGTTGGAGGTCAGTTATCGCAGCTCTGCAGGAGTTCCTCAAGCTAGTATCCTAGGCCTAACCATCTTCAGCTGGTTCATCAATGACTCTCCCTCCATTATAAGGTCTGAAATGAGGAAATTCGCTGATGATTGAACATTGTTCAGCACTATTCACAACTCTTCGGATACTGAAGCAGTCCATGTTCAAATGCAACAAGATCTGGACAATATCAGGCTTGTTCTGACAAATGGCAAAGAACATTTGCACCAGACAAATACCAAACTATGACCATCTCCAGTAAGAGACAACCTAACCTCCACTCTCTGACATTCAAATTGTGTTACCATCACTTAACTCCCCACTATCAACATCCTGGGGTTACTATTGTCCAGAAACTCAACTTAACTTGCCACATAAACATATAAACAGTGACTACAAGAGATGGTGGGAGGCTAGGACTACTGCAGCAAGTAATTCACCTCAAGAGCTCCAAAGCCTGTCCATTCTCTACAAAGCACAAATCAGGACTGTGATGGAATACTCCTCACTTGCAGCTCCAACAACACTCCAGAAGCCTGATATCATCCGGGACAAAGCAGCTGGCTTGATTGGCACCACATTCACAAGCATCCAATCCCTCCACCACTGATGTTCAGTCACAGCAGTATGTACTATCTACAAGATGCACTGCAGAAATTCACCAAAGTTCCTTGAGCAGCACCTTCCAAATCCATAACCACTTCCAGCTAGAGGACAAGGGCAGCAGAAACATGGGAACACCACCATCTGCAAAGTCCCTTCCAAACCTTGATTTGGAAATATGCCGCCATTCCTTCAGTGTTATTGAATCAAAATCTTGAAATCCCCTCCCTAAGGGCATTGTGGGTCAGCCTACAGCATATGGACTGTTCAAGAAGGCAGCTTATCACCACCTTCTCAAGTGTAACTAGGGACAGGCAATAAATGCTAACCGTCCAGTGATGCCTATATCTTATGAGTGAATTATTTAAAAAAAGTAATATGGAAGAAGTTTTGCTTACTTCACTATATATCTGACTTTGGGGTGCTTAATACTTGGCAGAAGCAGCCACAATAAGAGGAGACAAGTTCTCCTGCACAAGCCATTAGACAAAAACTTTATGCCATAGATGGTCTTGACTGTACTGAAGAATCTATGCACATCAGGACTGTCAGCAAATTGCTGGATTTCATGTGCTTTTTCTGCATACTGCCTGTTCTTTAGGTCACAGCTCTTTTTGTTGGACTTAGGCCTTCATTTGTACGTCAACCTGCTCCTTTCCTTAAAGCTTTGGTGGTGCTACTGGTTTAGGAATATCAATTGTGTGTGATTCAGTAGCTCCCAGATCTCTGCATCTCACAGCTCACTTAATCAATCAATATCTTTTTGTAAACTCCTTGTGTACTCTTAAACTTATTTTGTTACCTATCTTTATATCATCAGGAAATTTGGCAACTGTACCTTTTAGTCCCTTTGTCTAGGTAATCCATATACATTTTAAACAGTTGAAACCCAACACTGTTCCCTGTGGCCTAACCCTAACCTTAACACTGACCCTAACCATAACTTAACCCATCACTCATTGCATTTTACCAACCAGAAAAAGACCCATGTTCATCTACTCTTTGCTTTCTGTTAATTAGCCAATCATCTATCCGTTCCACTGTGTTGCACCATATCAAATGCCAATTGGAAATCTAAGGACAACATAGCCACTAGTTCTCCTAAATCCTCAGTATGTGTCAAAGTCTTGAACTGATTGGTCAACATGATTTCACTTTCACAGGGTCATGTTGACTCTGCCTGATTACCTTGAATTGATTCAATTGACCTGCTATAACTTCTTTAACAATAGCTTCTAACATTTTCCCTATTTTCCTGGTACAGATGTGAAGCAAACTGGCCTGTCTTTTCCTGCTTTCTATCTCCTTTTTTTGAAGTAAACGAGTTACATTTGCTATCTTCCAATCTAATAGGATCGAGCTCAAATTGAGGGAACTTTCCAAAACTTTTAACTCTTATCAGGTGTCCTTCTTAAATTTAGCTGCCTGCAGACATACACCACTCTCCTCCATGTGTTGTACCATGACATGCAAGCCAGGATCCTCACTTACTGATCCATTACAAATCGATAAGTATAGGGTTGAGCAAGGCTGTGTCATTACATCAATGTTTTTCTTCCATCTTCCTCATCACAACACTCCACTCCTTCTCCATGAAATTTCCTGTGTAGTGGACCTTCTACACAGAATGTGCAAGGAACAGTTGAAACTGCATCACCTCCAGTCCTGAACCAGGCCCACCCCAATTCTGCCATCAAACTGCAGAATGCAGGTGACGCTTTCATATGCTCACGCTAAGAGGCTAAGCTCTAGACCACAATGCATGCATTCACGAAAGTTTTTGGGAGAATGGGACTTACCTAACAGATGGAAGACAAAAGTCCTCTACCAGACTGCTCCTGCAAAATATCACCGTCCCCCAACTACCAAGACGCATGACGAGCAACTGGAAAACATGGATCAATTTTCATACCTTGGGAGCCTTTTCAATGAAGGCAGACAGTGACAAGCCCTGGTAGAGGCCAAGTAAGAATGACAGAAGGAATGTAGAAAAAAATCCGAGTGTCCCATTCATGTCAAAAAGTACCACGTACCCCACCTTGCAACAGGGTGTGTGCATCTAACATCGGGAGTCACCTTAGGACTAACAGTTATAGAGTCATATTAATACAACATGGAAAGAGACCCTGCGGTCTAACCAGTCCATGCCAACCAGAACCCCAAACTAAACTAGTCACACCTGCTGCGCTCGGCCCATATCCTTCCAACATTTCTTATTCATGTACTTATCCAAATATCTTTTAAACATTGTAACTATACTTCTGGTGGGGAAGAAAGTCTCCTAAGAAGATGATACTGACATAAAATGCAGATTGTGGAAAAATGCTCACACTAGCCCTTGGATTCCCCACCTTTGTTAATACAAACCTTGGATTCATCTTGTATAATTCTACCTTGTACAACCATAGATTAAGGTGGACAAGATTAAAACTTCAAATTGTTTGATTATATATCTTAATAATACCATTGTTTAACATAAAGCACTTCACATATCAAGCAATCTACTTAAACAGAAGGAGCAATTTTGGTTTTTTATTTCTGAAATACAAAAGGGCTGGCATGGTGGCTCAGTGACTCAGTGGTTAGCACTGCTGTCTCACAGCGCCAGGGACCTGGGTTCGATTCTAGCCTCAGGCGACTGTCTGTGTGGAGCTTGCACATTCTCCTCGTGTCTGCGTGGGTTTCCTCTGGGTGCTCTGGTTTCTTCCCACAATCCAAAGATGTGCAGGTTAGGTGAATTGTCCATGCTAGATTGCCCGTAGTGTTCAGGGATGTGTAAGTTAGGTGCACTAGTCAGGGGAAATGTAGAGTAATACGTAGGGGAATGGGTCTGGGTGGGTTGCTCTTTGGAGGATCAGTGTGGACTTGTTTGGCCGAAGGGCCTGTTTCCACACTGTAGGAATTCTGTAGAGCCCATTTTGTATGAGTGAAAATATTCCTTCAATAAATAACAGAAATATTTTCCTTTTCACAGTCCTGTGCACAGGGATACAGACGAGTAAATGGCACCCTCTATGGAGGAATCTGTGTACCGTGTTCTTGTTATGGCCATTCTAGCTATTGTGATGACATTACTGGAGAATGTTTGGTAAGTATTAATTAATGCAATGCATTCATCCAGCTGGGATGTGAGAATGTTTTATTTACAGCAAATCCAGAGTATCCATGCCAGGGTACTATTTGGAACAATTTTTTGAAATCTAGCAGCAGCACACACACATCCCCAATTCTGTTAGTAACATTGATCGCACCATCTGTTTCTCATAATATTTGTTGTTACAGTTAGTGAATGCCTCATGTTACGAAAACCTTAATGGGAAATCTAGGCTTTATGGTGCAATAATATTTTAAAATTATTTTCCATGTTGAAGCACAAAACCTGTGCTTTTACCTTGGAGTGCTACAATACAATATTGAACGGAGTCAAACAATTATAACCAGGGAGCTGTTTTGTTCTCTTTTGTTCGGTATTTGTTGTAAATAAGCTCTTTGGATTGGCACATGTATTTAAAGTTCCACAATCAGTACCACAATAAATAGTTATTTGTTAGACCAGAGCCTGAGTATTACTGAAAAAATCACATTTGACAAAGTGTTTTGACTTGGACCATGCAGTGTAGGAACAGGAGTAGGCCATTTGATCCATTGAACCTGCCTCACCATTCAATGGCTGAATTAACAATCCTCAACTCCACTTTCCTGCCTTATCCACATAATCTTGCTAGAACATAGAACAAAGAACAAAGAAAATTTAAATCCCAGGAGCAGGCCATTTGGCCCTCCAAGCTTGCGCCGATCCAAATCTACTGTCTAAACCTGTCGCCCAATTCCTAAGCACCTGTATCTCTCTGCTCCCCACCTACTCATCCATCTGTCTAGACGCATCTTAAATGAATCTACCATGCCTGCCTCTACCACCTCTGCTGGCAATGTGTTCCAGACACCCACCACCCTCTGTGTAAAGTACTTGCCGCGTGTATCCCCCTGAAACTTTTCACCTCTCACCTTGAGAGCGTGACCTCTCATTATTGAATCCTTCACCCTGGGAAAAAGCTTATCTCTATCTACCCTGTCTATACTCTTCATGATTTTGTAAACCTCAATCAAGTCTCCCCTCAATCTCCTTTTTTCTAATGAAAACAAACCTAACCTACTCAACCTCTCTTCATAACTAGCAACTTCCATACCAGGCAACTTCCTCATAAACCTTCTCTGCACTGTCTCCAAAGTGTCCACATCCTTTTGGTAATGTGGCGACCAGAACTGTACACAGTATTCTAAATGCGGCTGAACCAATGTACTGTACAATTTTAACATGACCTGCTAGCTTTTATACTCAATACCCCATCAAATGAAGGCAAGCATACTATATGCCTTCTTGACCACTCTATCCACCTGTGCAGCAACCTTCAGGGTACAATGGATCTGCACTCCCAGATCTCTTTGCTCATCAACTTTTCCCAAGGCTCTTCCGTTCATTGTATTATTCGCTCTAGAATTAGACTTGCCTAAATGGATCACCTCACATTTGTCTGGATTGAACTCCATTTGCCAATTTTCCACCCAACTCTCCAGTCTATCTATATTCTCCTGTATTCTTTGAACAGTCTCATATGCTTTCTGCTACTCCGCAAGTCTTCATGTCATCTGCAAACTTGCTGATTATACCAACAGTGTGGTATGATCAGCAAGTTCCAGATCATTTATGTATATCACAAACAACAGTGGCCCGAACACTAATCCCTATGGAAAACCACTGGTCACCTTTCTCCATTTTGATAAACTCCCTTCAACTCTCTGTCTACTGTTGCTCAACCAGTTCTTTATCCACCTAGCTAGAACACTCTGCATGTGACTTCACTTTCTCTATTAGTTTATCATGCTAATTAACAATCAGCCTATCTCAGCCTTGAATTTCAAATCCGTTAATACAGCCTCCCCACTACTCCTCTAGAAGGGTGAAAATTGCATTATGTGCCCTTATTTCCTGCAAATAAAAATACATGGTCCTGAATCAGCTGCAGAAAGGTCAATTTCTAAAAAGAAAAGGAAATGCCAGAGTTTTCTATAAGCGCATCAATTGTAAAAGGAGAAATTGAGCTGATTCGAGAACTAACAAGAATACTTACATGTACAGGCAAGCAACATGACTGAGGAGTTAAATGAATGATTTGCATTGGACTTTACCAAAAGGCAAATGCTGCTGAGGCCATGGTGACGGTGCAAGAAGCTCTGTCACTAAAGATTTACAAAGATGTTGCCAGGGTTGGAGGATTTGATCTATAATGAGAGGTTGAATAAGCTAGAGCTGTTTTTCCTGAAGCGTTGGAGGCTGGGGGTGACCTTATAGAGGTTTATAAAATCATGAGGGGCATGGATAGGGTAAATAGACAAGGACTTTTCCCTGGAGTGGGGATGTCCAGAACTAGAGGGCATAGGTTTAGGGTGAGAGGGGAAAGATATAAAAGAGACCTAAGGGGCAACTTTTTCATGCAGACTGTGATGCGTGTGTGGAATGGCTGCGAGAGGAAGTGGTGGAGGCTGGTACAGTTGCAATATTTAAAAGGCATTTGGATGGGTATATGAATAGGAAGGGTTTGGAGGGATATGGGCCGAGTGCTGGCAGGTGGGACTAGATTAGGTTGGAATATCTGGTTGGCATCTGTGGGTTGGACCGAAGAGTCTGTTTCCATGCTGTACGTCTCTATGACTCTCTGAATCTAAGTGTTTAAAATTGATGAGGAGGTGGCATTTGGATAAGCTGTCGCTACCTGAAGCTGGTCTTTATGAGATGCAATCAAAGATATTGTAGGAAGTGAGAATAGAAATTGTAGTGGCACTGGCAATAATCTTTCAGTATTCACCCATATCTCACCTTTCTATATACACGCTCGCATGCACAGACACACAGACACACACACGTACACTTGCTACCTTGTGCACTTGGCTAAGATACTGGGCAATTGCACACTTGACACACATCACATCTTAAACCTTTCCATGTAGGTCTAATCTGTGAAGTGGTTACATACTCACCCAGACACATTGCAATATGTCATTGAGCTTCTTGCAACAGGTCAATCATGTCCTGTGGACAGATCTACGTTGCTCACTACCTCTGCAACCTCTGTCTAGGCTGATTTGGTCTGACTGGGATGTCTCTTTTTCCAAATAGCTGACATGAGGACTTTCCATCAAACATCCACAGCCTGTAGGAGGACCTTCGGGGAGTCATCATCAAATCATGAGACAGTCTCCTTAGGCTGGGACTCACAATGACTGGTCCTCCATTTTCTCCTCGACATGGTCGCCTAATGGCCTCTGTACAGAGACAAAGAGAGTTTCAGGGTAGAATTGGAGTCTATTCATGATGGGAATGGATAGGGTGCTCACATGTTACTTTCTCCCTGCCAGGGGTCCTGTATAGTATACTGTAGACACAGTAGTCACCAGAATTTTAAAAAAGCTCCACTAGTTCGTTAGTTTTCTTGGTCCAAATCCCTGCCTCTTGACCTTGAATGTGAACTCGCAGGTGCACTGGATAGTGAAGAAGGCATTTTTACGCTTGTCTATATTGGTCAGTGCATTGAGTATAGGAATTGGGACGTCATGTGCTGCACAGGACATTGGTTAGGCCATTTCTGGAATACTGCATTCAATTCTGGTCTCCCTGCGATAGAAAAATGTGAAACTTGAAAGGGTTCAGAAAAGATTTACAAGGGTGTTGCCAGGATTGGAGGGTTTGAGCTATGGCAAGAGGCTGAGTAGGCTGGGGCTATTTTCCCTAGAGCGTCAGAGACTGAGCGGCGACCTTATAGAGGTTTATAAAATCATGAGAGGCATGACAGACTGAATAGTCAAGGTCTTTTCCCCCAGGGTAGGGGAGTCCAAAACGAGAGGGCATAGGTTTCAGGTGAATGGGAAAGCTATAAAAGGGGAAACATTTTCGACAGTGCATGTATGGAATGAGCTGCCAGAGGAAGTGGTGGAGGCTGGTACAATTACAGTTTTAAAAGTAATCTGGATGGGTATATGAGTAGGAAAAGTTTAGAGGGACATCGGCCACACACTGGTAAATGCGACTAGATTAATACATAATATCGGGTTGGCATGGGTGAGTTACACTAAAGGGTCTGTTCCCGTGTTGTATATCTCTATGACTCTATGACACTACTTGCAGCATAGCTGCGATTGCCACGTGTCCGTGTGGTTGTGACTGATGTAGGTTTCATAGCCTGACGCCTCTCTCCCTGGACATCCTGCCCTAGAACCCAAAGAGCTTGTGCTGTTTACCCTTCCCTTAACTGTTTGACTGGCTTGTAATCCACTAATGAGTCATAGAGTCTAGAGATGTACAGTATGGAAACAGACCCTTCGGTCCAACCCATCCATGCCGACCAGATATCCCAACCCAATCTAGTCCCACTTGCCAGCACCTGACCCATATCCCTCCAAACCCTTCCTATTCATATACCCATCCAAATGCCTCTTAAATGTTGCAATTGTACCAGCTTCCACTACACCCTTTGGCAGCTCATTCCATACATGTACCACCCTCTGCGTGAAAAATTGCCCCTTTGGTCTTTTTTATATCTTTCCCCTCTCACCCTAAACCTATGCCCTCTAGTTCTGGACTCCCCAACCCCAGGAAAAAGACTTTATCTATTTACCTTATCCATGCCCCTCATAATTTTGTAAACCTCTATAAGGTCACCCCTCTGTCTCCAACGCTCCGGAGGAAACAGACCCAGCCTGTTCAGCCTCTCCCTGTAGCTCAGATCCTCCAACCCTGGCAACATCCTTGTAAATCTTTTCTGAACCCTTTCAAGTTTCACAACATCTTTCTGATAGGAAGGAGACCAAAATTGCATGCAATATTCCAACAGTGGCCTAACAAATGTCCTGTACAGCCGCAACATGACCTCCCAACTCCTGTACTCAATACTCTGACTAATAAAGGAAAGCATACCAGACGCCTTCTTCACCATCCTATCTACCTGCAACTCCACTTTCAAGGAGCTATGAACCTACACTCCAAGGTCTCTTGGACCCTTCCTTTAGTCCCTTTAAAAGATGGGAGTTGCAGATCACAAGCTGTACACTTTTGGATCAAACCCCCATCTCCAGCTGTGAACATGGTTATATGTTTTATTTTCTTTGATTTGAATTTAAATGGAAAATTCCATTCTGATTCCTTTGAATTTCATGCATTGTGACATCTGAAAACATTTGCAAGGGACAAACAATCATTCCTGATGACTGACCTCGTTAGGTTGCTTCCTATTTCTTGCTGTAGATTCTGTAAACTGAAATTTTTACAGTCTCTTGGGGTGAGATGGTATGTTTGGGAATGGGGGCAAGGTAAAAATTAGGCATTGCATCTACTAGTCACCCAGACCCACCCATTGCAAAATTATTGGTAGCATGGATGCACTGAGTGCTCAGATCAACCATAGACCATTAGCCACTGAAGGGCCTCCTGCCACTACTGAAATTTTACTGATGATATTGGGAATCTGACATCAAGTCTGTGCAGCCCCTGTGATTTGCCCCTGATTTTGGGCTCCAACACAGCTCACCTTCCTGCAGATCTTCCAAATTTGATTTGTCATTATAGCACTGAAGGATGCCATTCAGACTGTCGAGTCCTTGGGTGGTTAATGCCATTTCCCAAAGCCTTTTTGGAGACTTTGGGTTGGTGGGGGAGGTGAGTAGCATTTAGTCGCATGGGAAAGTGACATTCGGGACCCCACCTCCTCCTTGTCTCTGCCCACCTACGTATGGTATTCAAAGGTATAATATTCACGTTAGATCCTCATCCTGCAGCTGTTTGTGTTCAACTAGTTGCAGATGGGGTATGCTAGAAACCTGAAAACCAAACATTGTCATGTATACTTTCAGGCATTTGGAATGAACCCCTGGTTCAAAGGGACTCAGTGCCATTGCTGTGGATAAAGGGGAGCAGGTGAATGTATTGAACTTGGATTTCCAGAAGGCACTTAATAAAGGTTATTGGGGAATATAAAAGCTCATGGGGTGGGTGATAACATGTTGGCATGGATAGAAGATTGTCTGGCCAACAGAATGCAGAGAGTAGGAATAAATGGGTCTCTTTCAGGCTCACAAGATGTCATGAGTGATGGGTCACAGGGGTCAGTGCGAGGATCTGAACTCTATACGAATTTATATAAATGATTTGGAATGGAGGTATGGTAGCTAAATTTGCTGATGATACAAAGATAGGTAGGAAAGTGAGTTGTGAAGAGGACATAAAGAGCCTACAAAGGGATGTAGAGAGATTAAGTGGGTGAGCAAAGATCTGGCAAATGGAGTACAATGTGGGGAAAATATGAAACTGTTCATTTTGACAACAAGAGTGAAAAAGAAGCATATTATCTTGCATAAACACAGAGGGGTTCCAGAGCTCTCGGGTGTGGAGATCCTGGTACTTGAATTGCAGAAGGTTAGGTAGTATGCAAGTAATCAGGAAAACTAAAAGAATATCCTGTTTCTTGTGAGAGGAACTGAATGCCAGAGTAGAGAGTTAATACTTTAGTTATGCAGTGCATTGTTGAGACCAGACCTGGGGTACTGTATGCAGTCGTGGACACCGTACATGCAGAAAGATGTTAATGCGTGGAAGTCATTCAGAGAAGGTTTTCTAAACTAATGACTGGAATGAGGACCTGCCTTATGAGGAAAGGCTGGACAGTTGGCTGAGAAAGCTTATCCTGTAACCTCTCAAGTTTAAAAGATGCAGAGGTGACTTCCTTGAAACATACAAGATCCTGAAGGAACTGGACTGGGTGGACTTGGAAAGATGGTTTCTTTTATGGGAGGATATAGCACCATGGGTCATATTTTAAAAATAAGGGGGTGCCCATAAGGATGAGATCTTTTTTTTTAATCTCAGAGATGAGAGTCTTTGTAATTCCCTTCCTCAAATGGCAATGGATGCAGAGTACTCTTTAAGGCAGAAGTAGAGAAATTCCTGAAAAATATGGGATGCACGATTGGTGGGCATATGTAGGAATGTAGATTTGCAGCCAAAATCAGATCAGCCGTAATTTTACTGAATAGCAGAGCAGCCTTGAAGGGTCGAGTAGCCTATGCTTAGCCCTTGGTCATGTCCATTCGTATGTGCCAGAAACCTGCTTGAACCTTTCTGTAGTGGGACAGTTTATGCTTGAACCATGAGTGTTGGCATGCTATCCAAATCTATTTTCATCTAATGTTCACACGTACACAGTTCCAATTGGGATTCAGAAAGGAATATCAACTTTGGGTGCACTTCTTCTGTCTAATCAAACAACTTAGAAGGCACCTGTGGTGCCTTTAGCCCAATGTGACTGAGATTAGCAGAGTCAGTCGATGTGCTTATATTTTCACTGAATGATCAGAGGAATCACCATAAAATTATTTTGCCAGTCTTGGAAATTAATAGCATAGTAAAATAATACGTAAACATTACAGGACGACCATGGCATGATTTGTAATTTTTTTAAAACTCTATTATTCCATTTTACATTTGATTTCATGCCCACAAACCAAATAGAATGTGTTTAAATCACTTGTCTGGTCAAATAAGCTAGTATAAATGTTTCTCATATATAGCTAAATTGTGTAATATTTTATTATTCAGAGTAAGCAATGTTTGTCAAAGACATTCTTAATCTCTAATGCATGGATATCAGTTTCATAACAATGAGGTTGGGAACAATTTTTCTCTTTTATTCTGAACACTTCTGTGATCTGCATATCATATACCAATTTGACTATTCTTGTTAACTCAAAGACAGTTTGTTTTTATCCAGTCTGACAAGACACAAGGGTTAAAGTAACTTTAATAATTTTATTATCAAAATAATGCTACATGGATGGCTACCTGTTTGTTACAAAGATGAGAAAAGCTTTTTCTGTGATGCTTTCTCCATTGTGATAATTAGATTCATGATTTATCATTCTCCCTTCAGGGAATGTTCTACCTTTCAGCCAAGAGTTAACTCAAATTAATAAAGGACATTCCATTTAAATGCTATTTTAGAAGTGCAACATTTATTGCACATAGTTCATAGATTTGTGGATGATTGTGCTACTATTTAGGAATCTGCATGTTAGTGCGAAATAGTTTGAAGTATATCCTTATGCCAAATTAAAAGATTCACTGTAATACAATTTATGATGAAACATGTGTATATCTGAGAAGAAATGTAAACTTCTTCTAGTTACACTGCAATTTTGAAGTTGCCCCTGTTAAATATATTTTTCATTACTCGGAAGTTTCATATATTCTGTCTTCAAGGTGCATAACTGAAGCTGCGGAAATTTTTCTTTTGAAAAATTGCTGTGCTTTCAGTGTTCTAAAGCATGCAGAGGGTAGTCAGCGCTGTCCAGATGATGGTGTGGCTGAGGGTGAGATATTCAGCTTTGCCGAAATTCAAATTTCAGCTTTGTTGCAATTTTAGTGGAGGCCCAAATGCCTTTCCAGAAGTAACGTGGAAAACTCTCACATATCTCCTTTTAGCTGCCTCAAGGTGGAATTGTGTAGATCAGAAAAGGGGTATTGATTGTCCACTGAGAGGAGAACTCAAAAGATAAGGACCCAGGCCTCCTCATCTCAAAACAATGTTTAGCAACCTGCTGGTTCGTTGTATCAGGCAACTTTTATAACTTTCTGGGGATCAAACAATGCTCATATTGCATTCCCTCTTTGTTATCTTGCCAGCGGCATTAATATGATTACTTTAAATTGATTGATGTTTCCATTAAAATAGCATATAGAGAAATGGATGCAGCTGTGTTAAACATTTGTACAATAATATTGTTCACAGCAATCTCCAAACTCCAAGTTAAATTGTAGCCAATTTTATAATGCTGTCTGCTTGTGATCTTTGGAGAGGAATATTTAAGTTCCATATAAAACTGGGATGTCAAAATTTATTCATTGAGAAAAGATGCAATTTGCAGTAAATGATGTTGTGGAATGACAGGTTGTTCTGTTGGCAACTCTCCCATGTATTCAGCAAATTGATTTTTAAAAAATAATTAAAGAAAATAAATAAATAATATGCCTTTTATTGAGAAGGTTCTTTAAAGAAATATTATTTATTCCAGAATTGCCAACACGATACCACTGGCAGGTTTTGTGATAAATGTCGGCCTGGCTTTTATGGAGATCCAACTCGAGGAACACCCAATGATTGTCACCCTTGCAGTTGCCCATTACTAATTCCTACAAATAAGTAAGTAAGATTATCCATGTCTGTAGCTGAAAATGTGTTGCTGGAAAAGCGCAGCAGGTCAGGCAGCATCCAGGGAACAGGAG
>NC_057712.1:65763853-65837205 GCF_004010195.1 Chiloscyllium plagiosum | reverse complement strand
GAGGGGAAATGAGGAAACTGGTGAAATCCGAGTTCATCCCTTGTGGTTGAAGGGTTCCTAGGCGGAAGATGAGGTGCTCTTCCTCCAACCGTTGTTTTGTTGTGGTCTGGGGATGGAGGAGTCCAAAGACCTGCATATCCTTGGTGGAGTGGGAGGGGAAGTTGAAGTGTTGAGCCACAGGGTGGTTGGGTTGGTTGGTCATGTCTATCCATGTCTGTAATATCACATAATGGTATACAAGGGATGGAATCTTGTGGAGGTGACAGTGGTTTTGACCATATTGGCATTTTATACGAAGGGCCATCTCCTCTTCCTTCATTCAGACTCCTGACCTATTGGTCATTCTGTGGAGCTGGAAATCCCATATGCCAAAAGCTGCTGGTCAGTCAAAGTCTGACAGATCTACTGAATGGGAAGATGCTGGCTACTACCAGTTCACTCACTGGAGGAGCAAAATTGTTGCTGCATCCTTGCCCAGAGGCAAATGATTGTTGCAAATGGGGACCTCATATTGTAGGAGGAAGGGACATTGGCTGGGGTCTTTGGGTCACATACCTTCCTCCTTTTCTGACCAGGCTCCCCTTTACCACCAAACTTACCATGGGGTGGGCACAAGATGCCGTCGATATGGTTCTGCTTAGTGACTTACATAATAGAGTTCAGCTTCATTGCCAGAATCTGAGCTGCGAAATGAGTGAGCCATTGGTAAACAAACTAAATTCACCTTCATTCCAAAAACAAAATGCAGTGGATACTGAAAATCTGTGTTGAAAACAAGAAATGCTAGAAACACTTAATCATTCATGCAGCATTTGTGGAGGCAAAAACAAAATTAAATGTTTCAGGTCACTGTTTTTATCAGAGCCAATTTGAACAGAAGTGTGATGTCTCACTTTCCACAGATGCTGTCTAACTTGTTGAGTTTTCAGCATTTCCAATTTTCATTTCAGTTTTCCAGTAGCTATGTATCTTGCTTTGTATTAGAGTTTCAGTCATAGCCAGTTCTCTTCAAGAACTTCCCACTTTGAAGTCCTGCTCTTTGATGGGATTTCCCATGATCTTTTCTATACTGTTCGCCGTCATTGTTTTCCATTCACCTTCTTTCTCTTGCCTCATTCGATACAGAATTTTCACATCTGAGAAGCAGTACTGATACTGTCATGATTACTTCGGTGAACATTATAGCTCAGCTGGTTGATACAAAGAGTTTTTTTTCATACAAAACCTCCAATGGTAATAACTTCCAGAAAAACATAATTAAATTCTGTCCATTGATATAATCTGCTAAAGTAGCACCTAATCTGCTTGTGCGGAAATTAGAGAAGAGACAAAATGGGGAGAAAGATATAACCTGAGTATTATACTGCTCCCTACTGTGTAAATGTGGTAGTTACATTTTTAAAAACACTTCTCCATGGTGATTAGAATTCACCAAGGATGGTTTAATGCTTACTTTGCTGCAGCCTAATTCATTGTCTCTTACCCTCAATATCCTGCCATTCATATTCTCAATCTGACTGCCACATGGATAATGAGCCAATTATTTGTTAAGAAAGTAAGGCAGTCTGAATTAAAAAAAAATCAAATCAAACCAAGTCCAAAAACGTGATGATTCTTAGTCTTACTTCCCACATCTCCTTACTTTTCCCCCTGAAAATTTACAGCAGTAAGTTCTAATCAGTAACAACTCTAAAGGAATATTTTAAAGGATACTCTCCAGAATGCTGGACAAATGGACATTGGAATTGGGAGAAGTTAGGCCACTCGGTCTCTCAAATTTGATCCCCAAAGTACCAGCAAAATTTTCAGATTGTGATTGAATAAAGATAGAAACAGACAGTAAACCATAAACACCCCAACTGCTTAAAAGAAACTGGCATAAACTTTTAGCCTCTGTGTGTGGAATCAAAGGAACTGAAAAATTGACAGCTTTCTGTGACAGGAAATCAGGGTGCTGCAGGATTCTTTTATACCAATGTAATACCAGATAATAAATTCAATTCAGTGCATTGTCTAACTGACTATCAATCCTGACTTTCCTACATACCATTAGACTGCACAGAAGGTGGTCTCTCTCTCTCTTCTGTGAACTGCTACAGGAGAGTTGAGGCAAATGGGCATTACAATTTAAAAACAGAAAAACAGAAGTTATCGCTCTCCAGTTGCACAGGATTTTTCTCATAAACCCTTGCAGGTCTAATCAATAATCTTATCTGTTGATTATCCTACAACTTTGTGACTACAGTTGGATTCAATGCTTTTCCGAGACTGTGGAGATGCGTACAAGCAGCTGGGCATTCCTTTATTTATATAGTACAGAGTTAGACATGACAGAAACTTTCAGACTGAAATGCCATTGAGATGTTGCTATCCTTTTTCTATACTTGGTGTCAGGCGAAATATCCAATAGTTATTCTAGAAACTGTTAGCTGTTATGAGATCCCAGTACTATCTTTGGTGCCCGAAGGAAAAAGTAGCCCATGTCTGTTCCACAGGGATGATTTCAGTAAAGCTGAGCCGTTGGTTATGCAGCTAATACATTTTTTTATTTTTTACCTTTTTGTGGCTGCCGAACATGAACAACATAGTTTCAGTCCGACTTGTCACCTGGATTCTAGGGGAGAGATAATATGTGACCAGTGTGCTCATGGATATGCAGGATCTCGATGTGACAGGTAAGAAATTGTTGATTTTTTGATTTTTATTCCACAAGAACTGGGAACCTTTAATAGATTAACTGGTGAAAAGGTTCAATGTAAAGTTTATTGCAGAAAACTTACTTGTTCCTTAACTTCTCTCACAAGGCCAGGTGCAATTTTCCATATGGTTCACAAGTAATAAATGTATCATTGTTTCTTGAGAGGGTTTATTTAAAAAGACAACAGTCCAAATTCTGTACTTTGTTTTTGTTTGAACATGTTTTGTAATAGTAGTTATTACTTTGATGATGTTGATAGCATTTAATTTCCTAATAATGTTTTACATAATGGCAATCATATTAATTTCATGAAAATCTAACAAAATGTCCTTGAAGTATTGAAGTATTTCTGTTGGCATCTGGCACATAAATATACATTTCGTTTGAAAGTGAACAAAATAAATATTTATATTATTCAGGGTTGATTCAGTGTGATTGGGTAGTTATTGTGGTATCATTGTATTTGTAATCTCACATAGGATTATATTACATGCAATTAACTTTTTGAACGTTCAGTCTAACATTGAAAAACCTCTGATGCCTTCAAATCTCTCTAAAAGTGGGCTTTTTTCTCAATAAAACTATGTTGATACAGTGAGTTGTTGCATCAAAGAAACAGTTCACAGTTTTCTGTTCCTGTTGAAAATGAATAATTTGAACTGTCATTGCTTTCAGTTCATTTGCTTTTGGTCTTAATAGAAATAAACTGGCAAATCCATAATAGTACACAGCAATTTATTGAAATTCTAGTGTTTGTGCACATAGGAATATTGTTTCTTAGGAATGCAAACGCAGAACGTAAGTGATTACAAATTGGAACGTTCACACCATATTAGGAGGTGATTCATTTAAAGAGTGTGCATTGATACATTGATGGTCATGTAAAGGAAAACATGTTATATTGGGAGTGTCTGCAAGCTTTATAGTTGAAAAAGGCACCTGTCATTAAGTGTCTCCAAAGCAGAGGGCTATTTCTATCAGACTGCTCACATCACTCTGTGGGGAGCTACAGTAAGTGACATCTGCTGCAATATAATTTTAGAAGCAAAGAAGCAATGATGCTACAGAGGAGAACATTGTGTCAAGGCAATATAAATAAAAACAATAAACCACCGTTATGAAATAATCTTAAAAGTAATTGCATTTTCCATGGTTATTAAAAGTAGATTATATGCAGAGTGACAAACTGATTGAAACATGTCAGAAACTATTCATAGCCGAAGCACACTCTTGTCAGTCATTCGATGGTTATAGATAACCTCAGTTGGAGATCAGTGTCTGTCCATTCTCATCCTGTTCCAAAATGATGAAATACATTATTTTTTTCAAAATGCAGATGAATTGTGATAGCTTTAAAGTTTTTGGAAATGGAAGATTTAAAAAAAATGTTCTCAGGATATGCTTGCCTATAAATGTAAATATGAGTTAGGAGCAGTAGTAGGCCATTTGGTCCCTCAAGTTTGATACTATTTAAAAAGATCATGGTCGATCTGATTGTAACCTCAACTTTCCTTTTCCTTGCTTGTCAAGCATTCATCCACATTGTTGATTTAAGAGGGTTCTTGATCACTGTCACCTAATATAGGGAGTTGATGATTTATAATAATTTTCTGGTAGTTTATTGAGAAACAACGGTTTAAATATGATACATTAGTAAGTAAAGAAAGGAAGCATAGAACTAGTAAGAGATTAGAAAACTTCATTGATCCACAGTCATTCTGCAGAATGGAGGACAAGAGGCAGCACATTTCCACATCCCAGGATCCTATACCTTTTGTGGTGGTCCCTGGTAATCTTTGGTGATTTTTATTCTTCCCACTTGCAGATGTTGGTGGGGAGGGGGCGTGGTGGGTGTGGGGGACAGAGTTCGGGGGTGCGGTCTTCCCTCAAGGAGATGATATGGTTCACCTCCCTGGATCTTCTTGGCCATTCCTCCCCCTCCTGTTCCAGTTCATATACATTATTTTGGAAGCTGCCCATCCAGCCAATCACGCGTCAACCCCTCTTGGTCAAGGGTCATTGGACAGCTACACATCATGTCAGATGAGAGTGGTGCACATACCTAACTCAATTTAAAGGTTAGTTTTCATTCCTTCAAAGATCAAAACCTTCTTATTTTTGATACACTGAATTGATAATCGAGTAGTGTAGCACCTGATAAATCTTTGGTATGACTCAAGACCATAATGATTCTTATAATCTGTTCTTGGTTTTCACATAGAGATTTTTAGTTAGTAGTGGTATTGGCATGAAAATATATTTCTAATCCAGGATGATCTATGACTTGGAGGGTAACTTGCAGATGGTGGTGTTCCCATGCCATTGTTTTTTGAGGTGCTGGAGGCTACAGCATTGAATGTTGCTGCCAAAGGAATCCTATTTGAGTGACTGCAGCGCACCCTGTAGGTGGTATATTCTGCCGTAACTGGACGTCAATGGTGTTGGGAGTGAATATTTATGGTGGTAGGTCTGCTGCCAATCAAGCAGAATTTATGTCCTGGATGGTGTTGATTTTTTTTCAAGTATTGCCACTTCAGTGATTGGTGAGCATTCCAGCACACTCCGATGGTGGCCAGGCTTTGACGTGTCAGGAGGTAAGTGACTTGCTGATAAAGTCCCAGCCTCTGAACTGGTCTTGTAGCCATTAGATTGAAATGGTTGCTTCTGGTCCTGTTTATTGATAACTTGGGTGGCACAGTGGTTAGCACTGCTGCCTCACAGTGCTAGAGACCCAGGTTCAAATCCTGCCTCAGGTGACTGACTGTGTGGAGTTTGCACATTCTCCCCGTGTCTGTGTGGGTTTCCTCCGGGTGCTCCGGTTTCCTCCCATAGTCCAAAAATGTGCAGAGTAGGTGAATTGGCCATGCTAAATTGCCTGTAGTGTTAGGTGAAGGGGTAAATGTAGGGGAATGGGTCTGGATGGGTTGCGCTTCGGTGGGTTGGTGTGGACTTGTTGGGCCGAAGGGCCTGTTTCCACACTGTAAGTAACCTAATCTAAAAAAACTTCCAGGATGTTGATAATGGGAAATTTATTGATGGTAATTCCATTGAAAGTCAAGGTAGAAGGTCAGATGTTCTGAAACAAAAACAGAAATTGCTGGAGGATCTCAGCATCTGTGGAGTGAAATTAGAGTTAACCTTTTGGATCCATTCTGAAGAAAGATCACTTAACTCTGATTTCTCTTCCTTGGACCTGCTGAGAAATTTCTGTTTTTGTTTCAGATTTCAAGCATCCACACTTCTTTCAGTTATTTGGATAGATTTTCTCTTTCTCATGCTGGAATTGCCTAACTCGTGGTTTGCATGTAACTTGATGATGCAAGGAATGTGATTGCAAGCTCTCCATTTGCCTCGATGAGGGCAGCTCTAACAACAACGACATCAAGAAGCTCAACACCATTGTGGAAAGAGTAGTCCAGTTGATTGGTACCTAGTTTGACTGTTGTCCAGATCTTGTTGCATCTGCACATGAACTGTTTCATTATCTGAGATACTGTGAATGCTGCAGAATATTGTGTAATCATCACTTCTGACTTTAGAATGGAAGTAAGGTTATTGATAAGGCAGCTGGAGATGGTTGCATCTCAGACACGACCTTGAGATACTCCTGCAGAGGTGACTAACATCCACAACTGCAACCTTCTTCCTCCATGTCAGGCATGACTCTAACTAATGGAGAGTTTTCCCCGATTCCCATTGACTGCAGTTTTGCCAGGCTTTCTTGAAGTTGCACTCAATCAAATGCCGCCTTTGTATCAAAGGGCAATCAATTTCAGCTCACCTCTGGAGTTCATCTCTTGCAATTAAAGAAAACTTGAAGTTTGTAATGTTCTGTCCTTGTTCTTTTAAGTGGGAGATCAGTTTGGAACATGCTATCGAAGGGACTTCACTGAGTTGCTGCGGTGCATCCTGTAGATGGTACACACGGTCACCACAATGTGGTAGTAGTGAAGGGAATGAATGTTTAAACTGGTCACTGGGTGTCAATCAATTAAACTGCTCTGCCCACATTGGTTTTAGCTTCTTAGTGTTGATGATTTTGGAGCTGCACTCATCCAGGCAAATGGAGAGCTTACAGTCACATTGTTCACTTCATAAGATCATTGGGAAAACGAGTGGGCTTATTAGAATTGCCATTCAATGGATTTGTGGCTGATTTAATTGTGGTATTAAGTCCACTATCCTGCCTGTCTACCATAATCTTCACTGACCAAAACTCTATCTAACTCAGCCTGAAATATGTTCAATTCCCAGCTATCATTGCTCTCTGAGGGAGACAATAAGCTATAATTCAGAAGGAGCAAGTGTTAATGGTTTTAGTACACTCCGAATGGCACGGTGGCTCAGTGGTTAGCACTGCTGCCTCATGGTGCCAGAGACCTGGGTTTGATTCCAGCCTCGGCTGACTGTCTGTGTGGAGTTTGCACGTTCTCCCTGTGTCTGCGCGGGTATTCCAGTTTCCTCCCACAGTCCAAAGATTAGCAGTTAAGGTGAATTGGACATGTTAAATTGCCCATAGTGTTCAGGGATGTGTGGGTTAGGTGCAATGGTCAGGGATAAATGTTGAATAATACGGGAATGGGTCTGGCTTGGATACTGTTTGGAGGGTTGGTGTCGACTTTTTGGGCCAAATGGCCTGTTTCCACACTGTAAGGATTCTATGAAAATTGGATAGATCTCCAAGTACAGATGAGATGTATCCTAGGCTGTTGTGGGAGGCAGTGGAGGAGATTGCAGGGGCCTTGGTTAGTTTTCAAATTGTCTCTGGACACTGGAGAAATTCTAGATCATTAGCAGCTAATATGGTGCCATTATTCAAGAAGGGTGGCAGTGATGAACAAGGGATTTGTGGGCTAGTGAGTCTAACATTAGTGGTCAGAAAAATTTGGAAAATATTATTAAGGAGAGAATTAATCTCAACTAGGACAGGCAAGGATTAATCAAGGACTATCAGTATGGACAATCACAGTGGCATGGTGGCTCAGTGGTTAGCACTGCTGCCTCATAGACAAAATACATAATTAATGTCTGAATGCCAGTTTCTAGTTGTCTATTTTATATTGATGAAATTATTTATTAATTTCCACGTAACTGGGATACATCTAATCATCTGTGGCAGTGACAATTATAAATGCACTGTGGCAAACACATGTTATCATTCGGAAAACAACAAATGCGGATGGCGGGTGGGGGGGGGGGGGGGGGGGTGGTCAAATGGCATCCAGGGAGAGAGAGCACGCTAATGTTTTGAGTTAAGATGACTCTTCTTCAGAGCTGAAGTGAAGTGTGGAGGGGAGAGCATTGATTGCTATAGTTTGGAGATGAGGATGGGTGGGGGTAGTGGGTGTAGGAAACTGTTGTTGATAGTTCAGATTAAGTGATCAAAATATGATCCTGTTTGGGAGCCTAAACCTCCTCCTACAGTACAGCATTCACTTTGCACAGAATAGTTTCTTAAAAATGTACCCATTTTCGGAAAAATTTTTTCTGATTAAATTGGGGATATCCATGCTACAGAATGGAACATATATTCAGTTGTACTGAGCCGCAGTTGTACAATTAGATGAGCCATGATGTTTTTAAATGGTGAAGCAGGCTTAGGGTGTGGTGCAGGAAAAGCCAATTCCTCTGAATTCATATGTTGTAATGAGTCTGAGCATCGAATGCCTCCACAACCGCTGTAGCATAGGTCAGCTGCCAGACTAACAAAATCAGTTTTGCACTGGGGGGAGTGCAGGCGAACCTTAGCTCACAATGGGGAGGAAGGACCTCATCAAATCTTGTGATGCAAATCCTTCTCTTTACTTAATAAGATCACTGATTAAGAGAGACCTTCACAGAGATGCTGAAAGGCCAAAAGCTGCTTGAAAACCAAAAGCTCATAAAAGGCTACTGCTTAACATTAAAAATTATTTGTCTGTCATTGTTCTGTTGGATACTGAAGGGTGCAAGAACATTGGCAGCATCAATGAGGGAAGCAGCAAACATTTTTCATTAGATAATGAATTGATACAGCTGCTGTTACATAGGTGCTGTTGAGGAATTCGCAGGTGAAAGATTAGATTTGTTGACTTCTTTAAAAATGTATTCATTGGATGGAGGTGTTACTGGCTAGGCCAGCTTTTATTGCCCAGAGAGCAGTTGAGAGTCAACCACATTGCAGCGAGTCTGGAGTCAGACTTGGGTCAGACCAGGTAAAGATGGCAGCTTCTTTGCCTAAAGGACAATAGTGAACCAGATGGGTTTTTCCCAACAATTGACAGTGGATTCATGGTCATTATTAGACACTTAATTCCAGTTGTAATTGCATTCAAATTCGACCATCTACTGTGTCAGGATTTGAACTGCGTCATCTAAACATTACATGCGTCTTTGCATTAATAATCCACTAGGCCATCACCTCTGAATTGGATGAGTGCAGTGTAACAAGTCCACAGTAACCTTCATAAAAGGCCTGGAGTCTATTTAAAGGGTCAAGAGTTTCTTCAATAAATTTAATCAATAAAGCATTCACATTGTATTTTCTCCTTCCTCATAAAGTCATAATGGAAGGAAGCCAATCAGATCATTGTGCCGATTGGCCCCACTCTTCTGCAGTTTTCTTGTGGCCTTGTTTACTTTTTAAATTGATATCGACTTCACTTTTATTATTTATTATTAAATCTGTTTCCCATGTGCAGTGCTTTCCAGATGACCATAATACACTGTGAAACCAAAATTCCCTCATCTGTCTTCTGGCTCTTTTGGAAGTTATCTTAAATCTGTCTCCTTTGTTTACCTTTACTGGTGGGAACTAAATACTATAAATATTAAAAGCCCTCACAATTTTGAACATCTGTTAATTCTTTTCATGCCTATCTGTGCTATAAGGATGACCGACATCATTTTCTTTAATGCACACGTATGTGGTCGGTCCTTACTGATAAAACAATGGTTAATCTTTTCTGCATCCTCTCCACAACATTGATATCATTCCCAAAGTGTGATGTTCAAAATTGAACTCAAAACTCTACCAAAAGCCAATTCAGTTATTTATAACTGATTATCATATCTCCCTTTATCTTGTCTCTTTGCATGTATATGAAAAGTTTCTTTTTCAAACAGCCTTCTTGTCTTGAAAGTTTTTTTTCTATGTGAACCTTTAGTTCTCTCCATTGCTGCATCTTTTATTAAAGTTTCTCTTTCCATGATATTTCATTCACCAGAAGCTGCATGGGACAATTGCTTGTTTCATCTCTTCAGAAAGTTCTTTTTCCCTCCAGTGGGAACTGGGGAAATGTTGGGAGTATGAACATGTTGATTATTTGCCTGTGTGAACTACATCATGAATGCTCCCTTTGAGATAAGTAATTCTTGAAGTGAGACTTGAACCTGGATCTTCTTTCACAGAGGCAGGAATGCTATCCACTTTGTCATAAGGCCCTCTCAAGGCACAATTGAATCATGAGACAGAAATATCTCAATGTACCCTGTTAATTTGGAAATGGTTACTCGCAAAGAAAAACAGAACACAATGCAAAAGAACTGAAGGAAAAATATTCAGATGCAGAGGTGCTGCTTGGTGTCCTTGGTCACTTGTTAACATCTGACTAAATATGAATTCATTTTTGCAGCTATTAATGTTTGGGAGAGGACCAGGACATGTGATGGGCTAGCAAAATTTGAGGAGATGACCCTTCCCCATTTTGGTTGAAAATGTTTCAACATCTCAGTCAAATATCTGTAAAATATAGTCATTGAGCATTTGGACATGATTCCAGCAGGCAAATGCAGGAAGTCTGGTGGTAGCTCATTCTTTGAGCTGTTGACTTGTCACAGTGTAGTCCTGTTCTGTTATGTTAGCCCATAAGGATATAGCATCTTTCTAGCTTAGTGTAATGTGGCACTACAACTGTGCTGTATCAGTTTGGCTTTGAACACACCTAGCACCTCAACATTGGGTAGTCATGAAGTGCTGTCTGCCAGCAGAGTTGTAATCAACTGTTAATCTGATGTTCCAGCATATCCTCCACATACTACCACTAATCCAGAGGATCATCCCTGAAGGAGGGTAGATTTAAAAGTGAGTTGTCAGCCAGCTGAAGCTATATTACAGGGGTACTTGTATGGCAAACAACATAAAAAGCACGTGATAAACAGGGCTAAGCAATTCTTCAATCAATTGATCAAATCTAAGGTCTGTAGTCATTCTACAACCAGTTACGAGTGGTGGTGTACAATTACAATAACAGGAGAGGAAGGCTCCATAAATATCTCAAATCTCAATGGTGGGGCAGCCCAGCACATCAGTACAAAAGGCATGAGTTGATAATCCATCTTGGCTTCCTCTGGAGGTCTCTAACATTACAGATACCAGCTTTCAGCCAATTCAGTTTACTCCATGTGATACCAAGAAACAGCTGAAGGCACTGGATACTGCAAAGGCAAAGGCATCTGACAATATTCTGGCAATAGTGCTGAAGATTGTACTCCAGAACCATCCGCACCTCTATCTAAGCAATTCCAGTAGAGTTACAACACTGGCAACTACTCAGCAATGTGGAATATTAATCAGGCACTTCCTGTCCACAAACAAATACAGAACAACTCCAACCCAGCCAATTACCACCCAACCAGTTTAGTTTAAATCAACAGCAAAATAATGAAAGGTGGTGTGCACAGTGTCATCAAGTGGCACTTATTCAACAATAACCTGCTCACTGATGTTCAGTTTAGCTTCTACCAGGCAGGCCTTTGATAAAATATCACACAAAAGGTTAATTCAAAAGGTTGGATCATATGGGATTAGGGGTAATTTATTAGCTTGAATTAATGACTGGCTGAGGGATAGATAACAGAGAGTTGGGATAAATGTTTTTTGATCCTGGATCACAGTTGTAAGTAGTGGGGTGCCACAGTGTTCGATCCTTGGAGCCCAGCTATTTACAAACTATATTAATGACTTAGACACAGGGATAAAAGGTTCTATAGCTGAATTTGTGAATGACACAAAAATAGGCAGGACTGCAAATTGCAATGAGGAAATATGAACCTTACAAATGTATATGGATAGGTTACAAGAGTGGGCCAAAATGTGGCAGATGGAGTTTAAGGTGGATAAGTACGAGGTCATGCATTTTAGTCAAAAAAATGGGAAGATGACCCATTATCTAAAAGGGGAGAGACTACAGGATGCTCTGGTGGAGAGGAATCTGGGTTTCCTCGACCATGAGTCACGGAAAACTAGCTTGCAAGTACAGCAGATAATAAAGAAAGCAAATGGAATGTTGGTTTTTATAGCAAAAGGAATAGAATATAAAGATAAGGCATTGATGAGACTGTACCTGGAGTATTGTGCACATTTTGGTCCCCTTACTTGAATAAAGATCGCAATGGCATTGGAGGCAGTTCAGAGGAGATTCACGAGATTGATCTCAGAGATGAGGGGTTTGTCGTATGAAGAAAGATTGAACAGTTTAGGTCTATGCTGCCTGGAATTTAGAAGAATGAGGGGAAATCAAATTGAGATATTCAAGATGATAAAAGGTGTGGATAAAATAGATGTGGAATGGATGTTTCCTCTTGTGGGGCATCCTAGGTTGAGAGGTCATAGTTTTAGGATAAGGGGGAGCAAATTTAAAACAGAGTTGAGGAGAAACTACTTCTCCCAAAGGGTTGTGAATCTGTGGAATTCGCTACCCCAAAGTACAGTGGATGCTGAGGCAGTGAGTAAATCTAAGGAGGAGTTAGACAGATTTTTAATTGGTAATGGGTTGAAGGATTATGGGGAGAAGGCAGAACAATGGGGGTGAGGAGCATATCAGCCATGATCAAATGGTGGACCAGATGCAATGGGCCGAATGGCATAATTATTTTCCTATGTCTTATGAACTTATGAAACTGACCAGAACCTGAACCAGATCAGCGCATAGGTGGCATGAACCTAGAAGAACAAGGAGAGCAAATCTACCACCTGAACATTCAAAACCTGTGCCATTCAGACTTGGAACCATATTATCATTCCTTCATTGACAATGAGTCACAATCCTGGAACTCCGTCCCTAAGAACAGTGGGCCCCAGCAGTTTCAAGTGGACAAATCATTAACATCTCCTGAAGGATAGTTTCGGAAATGCTGGCCAAGCCAACTTTAATTTTTTTTAGCAACGCTTCCAAGTAATTGGTGAAGATTTTGACAAGTAAACAAAATCTTTAATTCCATAAATAAAGAGGAAAATTTAAGCATGCAAGATGTCCAATTCAAATACATAATGCTCAGACTCAAAAATGCAGAACTTACTAACGACTCCAACAATGTCCCCCTGCCGTATTTATCACCATTTATGAAGGTATGGAGCTCATTAGGCCAAGCCTCACCCAAACTTTGAAAGCAAACCTAACATGGTATTCAGTTTTCATAAGCTGCATTCATGTCTGCAATTGAACTGATCAGCATCAAACATTGCACATCATAAAATATGGTATATAACAATTTGGATGAGAGAGCTTGGGTGCAGATATCCTGATTCACTCCCACCTGTATGGAACCTTGGTTGTAATTTGAAGTAAAATGACGTCTACTTTGCTTGATAAATGCATTTTAACTTCACTAACCGTGAGCAGCATTTATTTTCAATACCTGATCCAAAGGCTATTTGTGGTAATGGCTTTGTAACATGAAACCTATAAGGATCGACACAAGCTTTTTTTGCCTCCATTGCAATGGCCAGATTATTTTAGATATATATGATTGATTAAATGGTTTTGACATAACCTCAGAGTGCCATTACATATGCACATCATATTCTGCATTTAAACAATCAACTGTGCAGTGTTGAAGGAAGATTGAAGATGAAGCATGCAAAGCCCTGTGCACATTTGACTTAATTTAATCAATGAATTGTCTAAATCATGGAGTCAGATTCATTACTAACTAAATGTAAAGGGCTGTTGCAATGTCATGATGGATACACTGTGGCATGTGTAAGTAATTATTGTAATTGAAAGAAAAACAATTTTCTTTCATGTCTAGTTCATAACAATTTTCTTGTAACTGCATCTCTCACCATTTGAATAGCCCCTGAACCAAACTTCCTGAGTGGTTTTTTCAAACCATTACCTACTATCTTTAATGCCCTCATATGTCGCTTTCTTTTGCATGTATGAAAAATACAGTATATCAGTATTTTGAGCAAACTTGCTTGAGCTTGAGAGGGTCTTAAGTGTTACTTAATTCAGAAGTAAAAAAGGAAAATCCAGCAGGTCAGACAACCCCTGAGCAGAAAACAGATGTCTGACCTCCGCAGTGTTTCCAGCATTGTCTTTTTTTATTTCAGATTTACAGCATCCTACTGCTACAGAGTTTTGACTTTGATTTTACATCAGAGCTGTCTTGGATTGAATTATTCCATCATTTCATTGTGCATTGTGATATGACAGGATGCTACAAAAACTCAGGAAGGAATTCATGTATTTGCTTAATTGGTACAAATTAATGCTGTACACTTTAGAATATCTGTTTGGAATGGACAAGTTGGACCAAAGGGTCCGTCTCCTATGACTGTACCCATTGGGTTATGGCTTATGAGAGTCCACTCTTAGTTGACTTAATCAAATTGAATCCCCACATCCCAGTGAGAAAACAGTTTTGGGCCTTAATTGCTCCACCCAAGGTAATTGTAGGTGGTATTTTTTCAACTGTTCACAATTAAGTCTTCAATCAGTCTGCTGGTTGATGGGTTGTGGATATTTGTGATATTTGGAACAAGAATATAAGGAAGTGTGAAAGGAGAAAAAAAGTTCCACCATTGAGTGAGTTACCTTCAAGTAATTCATGCATTACCAAGTAACCTAGACTTTGGATCTTGCTGTTGTTAACTTTACAAATCTTTCCAAGCTGTTAGCACTGATTGTAGACAAATGGCTATTGATGTGTCTTAAATAATTATTATTTCACAACTCACAAGTGTTAGTTCATTAAGTATTTCAAAGGAAAAAACAAGTTAATCCAGCTATGTAGATTTAAAAAATCACAGGTTAATGGAATAGAGTTAAAACATAGGTTAATAGAATAGAATTTGAATGCCCTGCTATATTTCATGTTTATGATTAAAATACCACAAAATGAAGCTACATTGTGTTATATTTTTTAGTGGAATGGGTGCTGTTATAGTTCGAAAAAAGGGTCTGCATTTTGTGTTTTCACTTTCCCAAAGTGGTGCTAGAACTTACCTTAGCAATGGGTAAAGAGAATGTGGTTTGGAAATAAAAGCTGTTGGCAGACTGTGATGCTGATTTAATGCTAGCAGTGCTATTGTTGATCTAAATGTTCCAACTAACAGCCTACAGTATTTTTAACTATGCACAGCTGAACCTCCCATTCAGCAGGAGGAAGGACCCAGTGCTCTTTATAACAATCTTCAATGACGCCCAGGTCAGTTGCTGATTGATTTTTAATGACAGGTGCGATGTTAGTAGAAGTGTTTTAAGGTTTGTACCACTTTTTAATGTTGTCTTTGAGTAGTAGTGTGGCACAGGGTGAAGGCCTTGGTTATGACTCGCAGAGTTCTTTGAGAAGTCATGTGTGGATTAGTTCCTGACCCCTTTGGCCTGAAATATGATCCACATAGCTGAGGATAAAGACACTGAGGGGTGAATGGCAGGAGGGATCTCTGCAGGAGATCATATCAGCCCAGAGTCTGCAGGGTGTGTTTCTCCTGTCTCCACCTCAACAATGACCAGTGTGTGCATAGTGTCTCTGTTTCACTCAGGAGGTGCTCGCTGCCATTATCCTCTTCCTCCAGTGGATTAACATTTGCCTTATTCTTTTAGGCTATTCATGTCCAGTCTCTCATTATGTGCAGTTTTTGAGCTTGCATTTGAAGTCTGTGTAGTGTCAGTATCTGAGCTGATGACTGTGAGTGTGAGTGTGATATTTCTTCATTATCAGTCTCCACTTCTTTTCCCATTTCTTGCTACTGTAACATTAGTTGGCCAGATAAGCTGACTTAGCTGCATCACAGGAATAGGCATAGATTAATCTCACTTTGTAGCCCATTTTCCCAAAGTGTACAATGTCATTGTAATATCTCCCTGAAATGTTTGCAGCATTTTATTTCACAACAATATCTAATTCTTTGGAACAGTGTGATTCCTCTTGGGTCCCGTATAGGCTTTCAACAAGTCTGTTTCTGGGTTCCTTCTCGGTGCTATCTTAATGCCAGTAAAGCCCCCTTCCCTCTCACCCACTTACCTCATGCACTTACCTTCTCTCATGGCTTTCAATGAGACTTTGTGACATTTAAACTCTTCACTGGAACTTGGCAGTCAGTGTTGTCGAAATGAGGTTGGGCTTGGCTTCTTCCAACTATCCTACACTACGGGGATTCAGTTGCATTGAAGGTACGCGGTACATCTATAGAGCTTTTTGCATCAGAACTGGGCCAAGAAATTTAGAGCGCAGATGCAGGGTAGTCAAGTCGATTCAAAAGCAGCGATCCAACTATGTTTGCTACTTTGTGAAGATTTGGACTCTTGTTGAATTCTTTGAAACCTGAACTTTGTAATTAGGAGACGATGACGCCATGCAATTCCAATTTTGGGAATATCTGAATTTTAAATAATGTTACATGTAAACGATATGATTAATATTCAGAAAATTAATTTTGAATTATGGTTTTCTTAACCAGGTGTTCTGAAGGCTTCTTTGGACGCCCCAACAAACCAGGTGGATTATGCCAACCCTGCCAATGCAACTATAACCTTGATCTGTCTGTACCTGGCAGCTGTAATTCATTGACAGGAGAGTGTCTTCGTTGTATTGAGGGAGTGTCTGGTCAGTTCTGTGATCAATGTGCTGAAGGTTTCTTTGGAGATGCTGTTGTAGCCCGGAATTGCCGACGTAAGTATCTTTCATCCTTGATTTGGTATTTGCTTCTGAAATATGACAAATTAAAATAATCTTTAGGTAGGTGTTGATTTGAAATAGTTTTAAATGTACTTAAACTATTGAGCTTAAAACAAAATGTGGCTGCATAACATTAGAATTAAACAAGATATCCTCCACCTTCATGCTTTTATAATGGTAAATCCTGCATGGCCCAGGAGGGACACATGTGGATTACTCATCTGATAGACTGGAGGAGGCCCATTTATCTCACCTCATCTTATGGATTGGAGAGTAAACTTGTGGTTTGTGAGGTGGAAAATATGAGCGTGGCAGGGCAATTTTTAAGGTGGGGTAGATGGTTTCTTGGTGGGTAAGGAAATCAAAGGTTTTGAAGTTTGTCAGGAATGTGAAATTTGAAACACACAGATCAGCCAAGACCTTATTGAATGGCATAGCAGAATGAAAGGGCCAAATGGCCCACTGCTGATCAAATTTCATTGTGTGTAATTGTTTGTAGCAGTAGTTTAAATTGGATTGTATTTTAAATTTTAATTGATTCAGAACCAGTGGTGAAAAAAAAATCAAAGTGATGAGTAATGAGGCACCCCAAATTAGCCTTTAGTTGAAACACTGTCTATTGTACAATGTTTGTGATTGCAATTGGGAACATTGATTCGGAAAGTGCATGTCAGAACTTGCAGCAGGGAAGGTTTCAAACGGGAGTACATATTGGAAAGTCATCCCCATGGACTTTGACAGCATGAGAAAGAACAAGATTTACTCATTAAGTGATGACTTCTGTCAGCATAAAGTGTTTCCATCCACAGTGCAAGTAACATATTGGCTCCACTTGAAAATGCCCAACCGTTGCATGTTGAAACCATTTGCTTCTTTCAGCTCACAAGCTTCTTATTCTAATGGAGAAAGCTCTAGGTAGATACATTGTATTTTTGATAAATACTTAACTGTCTTAGAATGCCTCTCTGATCCATTATGATTTTTTAAATCTAAAAGTAATAGATCATGTTTATAATGCACTCTATCAGGGCTACTAAACACTTCCTCATTTAACTTTGTGTGCAATACATTTAGTTGAAGTCAAAACAGTTTTGTGAAGTGGCTGAAATTTAACTTGTTATTAACTAGGAACAGGGTCCAAAGGAGGTTAAAAGAGTAATTGACATGGTGTTTGTGTTGAAGTGCTTTATGATTTATCAAAACTTGAGCCCACTCCATGCCATTCCCATCCTGGGCAGGTTTTTCAGTTTCCTATTAACTGTGTTATGGGCTGCTGCACATGGGTCACTATCCTGAGCATGTGGTGCTGGAGCTCTGTTCTGTTTATTTGTTGCTTTCAAATGGTAATGTATTCTGCAACAATAATTCAATGCAGCTAGGCCAATCTTTTAAAATCATTGGACCATCTGAGTTGACGATTGGTGCCATTAATGAGCTTGCACCTGGATGAGATAATTTGCCACTGCCACAATGAGCAACAAAAATCAAAATAAAGGATGCCTCTGTGCTGTTATCTTTTGTGTTGTTGTATGCCGATAAATCAGCGTGATATAATATGAACAGTGGGATCCATGTGTTCTTTCACTATTATTTATATTATATTTTCAAAGCTATCTCTAAACCAGAGCACACAACCAAACTGGTTTATCATTTGTGACCTTCCTTCTATTGTTAGAGAATTCAAAGAGCTGTCAACTGCAAAAAAAATCCACAAAAGAAACCAAACAACAGCAACCAAATTGCTAATTTTCTGTCCCTTTGCAATGCTTTGACTGTCTAGAACTCATTGTATTCAAATCTCAGCAGGATTCACAGCTGTTTGAATGAAAATGTCTTTATTATATTTCTAATTACAGTAGGAATGCGAACATTAAAAATGCCATGAAAATTGCCCCATGTCTCCTTTTGATTATATTATTCTGTCAGCTGTTGAAGAAACTGATGTTATTAAAATAAAAAAAAATAAGTCTGTGTGCACAGGAATCAGTTGTAACTTTGCTTACAACATGTCATACTTCCTTTTAATAAACCAGTTAGAACTTTCAGATTCATTAGTAAATCCTTGACAGCATCAAAGCAAGCAATGATCCATGCATTTTTCATTATTGTAGCTTCTACTCCTCAATAATAGCTTTGATTAAAAACTGTTGTCATGATTCAAGGTACATTGTTAAACAATAATGTATTTTTGTTGTGATTTATTGATTACAAAGTAATTTGGAAAATTCTGAGGTCACAACAATATGTTCACATATGCAGATACTTTCAATATTTTGTAACCCTTACAACTAGTTACTTAGATTATACCATTTTTATTATTAAAAATAGACAACTGACCCAGCTATATGGTCAAGTTAAATGAAAACAGAAATATGTTGCTGTTTAATGTGAGAAAACTTGGAAAATGTGTTAGCCTTAATATGAAATCAGGATAGGCAAAAGGACAGAGACTGTTGTTAAACTTGAAAGGTTTCAGAAAAGATTTACAAAGATGTTGCTGGAAATGAAGGATTTGAGTTATAGGGAGAGGCTGAAAAGATGGGAGTTTTTTTTCTCTGGAGTCAGAGGCGGAGGGGTGACCTTACAAATGTAAAGAAAACCATGAGTGGATAGGGAAAGTAGCCAAGGTCTTTTCCCCATGACAGGTAGGAGAGTTCAGAACTAGAGGTTTAATGTGAGAGGGAAAAGATTTAAGAGATCTGAGGGGCAACCTTTTCATGCAGAGTGTATGAAATGAGCTGGCAGAGGGGATGCTGGAGATGGGTGCATCTACAATGGTTAAAAGGCATCTGGATGGGTATAGGAAAGACTTTGAGAGATATGGGCCGGGTGCTGGCAAATGGGACTAGATTAATTTAGAATATCTAGTTGGCATGGATGAGTTGGACTGAAGGGAATGTCTCTGTCTTGGACTCCAATGCGAGGAAATAATTTTTGCATTTTGCATAGTTACTGTGATGGATGAGTTTTCCATTATTTTTAAAACCTATTCTATTCACCAGCCTGTAAAATCCACCTGTTCTTTTCATTTTAGCCAAAATCAGTCAATAATTATGATTGGATGGCTCTGCAAATTTAAAATTCATGCCCTCCAAGTAGAAAAAGCATTCAAGGTCTAAAAGGCATGTAGTCTTTTTTTTTAATTGAACGGAAGCTAAGCACTACTTTGACACATGTTTAATTGTACTGAGACCATCATATCTCAGTTGTTAATATTCCAGACTTTAAAGCATTTAATTTACAGAGAGACGAGCATTAACGAAAACAAATTCTCTGTGACGTATTTGCATTATAGCCCTACTATCTAATGCCTTCGACAAATTCTGTGTCCTCAATGTAATATTAAATGGGGAGTATTAACGGCCAAATGATAGTGCACTTTCAAATGTGTTTTTGTTCCTCAATATCTATAAAGATGTTATAAAGACATTGAGATGTACAGCACGGAAACAGACCCCTCGGTCCAACTTATCCATGCTGACTGGATATCCTAAATTAATCCAGTCCCATTTACTAGCGCTTGGCCCATATCCCTCTAAACCCTTCATATTCATGTATCCCTAGATGCCTTTTAAATGTTGTAATTGTACCAGCCTCTACCACTTCCTTAGGCAACTCATTCCATACACACACCACCCTCTGCATAAAAAATGCCCATTAGATCCCTTTTAAATCTTTCCCCTCTCACTTCAAACCTATGCCCTCTAGTTCTGGACCCCCTCATCCTGAAAAAGACCTTGTCTATTTGTCCTATCTATACCTCTCATGATTTTATAAACCACTATAAGGTCACTCTTTGGGCTCCAACACTCCAAGATGACAGCCACAGCTTACTCAGCCTCTCCCTATAGCTCAAACCTTCCAACCCTGGCAGCATCCTTGAAAGTCTTTTGTAAACCCTTGCAAGTTTCATATCTTTCCTATAGTAGGGACACCAGTCATAACTGGCAAAGAGATATGGTTGTATTAGACAGTATGGACTATCCTTTATCTCTAACAACCTGATTTCTTGATTTGGGCACAAAAAATAGTTTTGGGATCAGTTCTGCCAGGCTGTCAGATATCAGACAACTGAAGTAATTATTGAGATTTACTCTGACAGATTCAGTTCACATTGACACTAAGGTTATAACACAAGGTCATTAGGGATGTTATATGTTTTTCATCGGAAAATAATTTCATTCTTATTCTTAGCTTTAATACATCAGTTTGTGTGACCCTCGGCTGGAATACAAATTAGAAGCTTCTGAGTGCTATCACCTGAACATGGATAGACATATGAAGTGTGATTTTATTCAACTTAAGCATAATTGCTGAAACAAAAGTGCTCAGTTTATTTTGTAATAACACCAATTTTGTTTATTTCAAGCCTGTGACTGTCATGTCAATGGATCCGTTGCTGAGCTCTGTGACAAGCAGACTGGACAGTGCCAGTGCAAACACAATGTTGTAGGAAGACAATGTGATCATTGTTTGGTACGTATTGCTTATAGAAATGCAAACACTTCAGCAGCAAATGTATTCGACATCTCTTATAACTACAATTCTGTCTCCAGAGAGTAAATTAAAAGGTATGATTTCCTTTGAGGATAGAATTAAAGTAACAGAAAATTCACAGCTGTCCTTGGCATATTAGTAACAGATTTGACAAAAACAATCTGGTAATCTGTCAGAATCCAAATATGCTGGGTAACAGCAGTGCCAGAGGGTTTTCCATGAAACAGATTTTACATTTCCAAAATCCATGATATTGAGAGGGTGCGAGTTCCTACACTGTTCCAACACCATCTGCATCATGAATTGATGACTAATTCTTTGAAAGGAAAAAGACATCTTGACTTTGTGAAGGATGAAACTAAAACCCACATTTAGATGATATCCAATGAGCAGGTCAGTTTCTTTTTCCCCAGTTTACAGTCTCTCATCTCCTGCTGGCCCCACAGATTGCTTTTCATGACTTTCAGACCAGCTAGTTACAAAGCACTCACAGTAATCCCATCTAACTCTGCATATTCTAGCCACGTCACCAGAGAGTGATGGCAATGGGATCCTAGTTTAAGTAGCAAGATCATGTCCACTGTTGTGGACTGGTTATAGCTTGATTGAAATTATTTTTCATGCCATTTGAATCAAATTCAAATTAATAGTTAAAATTACTAGTAAAATAACAATTCAGTTTGATAACACATTAAACATTTATATGGTAACATTATGCAAGGGAATTTTGAAATTTATTTAATGGTTCAACATAGCAATAGTTCCATACAACTGACAAATTCATATATATTTCCAGTTACCTTGCAATACTTAAATTATGTAGCGTAGGAATCTTCTGATTGTATCAAATAATTGAGTTCAAATCACATGAAGAACCAGGGCCAACTATACATTGGTACCTTCAGTTGTTTTTGTTTCTGCCTTTAATCCCATGTCCTGTTTTCCCTGCAGTAGACCATGCGCTGTGTTGGCTCTGCTGAATATCGAAATATTGTCAAGCCTCATTTAAGCACTGTAGTTTTAATTTGTGATTAATCAGAAATGTATCAGTGTTAAAACTGCAATGATATTATGCAATGATTAATAAGTTATACTGACCTGTGTTATAATTCTCAGCCATGCTCCAATTTATACTCAACTATAGTACATCATGCATTTAAATACTTTCTGTATGATTGCACTTAAATCAGAATTGTACAGTAAAGTAGAAGCCCTTTGGCTCATCAAATCTGAAATGGTGAGTCTGAATCGACACTGGTCCCACTATCCAGCACTTGACCCAGAGTTTTCATCCATGTACTTTTTAAAGGCTGTGAGGTCACCTGCCTCTACTGTCATCCCAGCAATACATTCCAGATACTCATCACCCTCTGTGTGGAAAAAAAACTTATCTCAAATTCCCTGTAAACCTCACTGTTCACATTAATAGTGTTCCCCCTTGTCATTGACCCTTCAACTAAGGGGAATAGTTGCTTTCTATCCATCCTGTCCCTGCTCTTCATAATCTTATACAGGTCCACCATTAACCTTCTCAACTCAAAAGAAAACAAACCCTGAGCTAATCTGACCTCTCTTCAAAGCTAAACCCAGGCAACATTCTGGTAAATCTGCTCTGCATCTCCTCCAGTGCAATCACATTTTTCCTATAGTGTGGTCACCAGAATTGCACACAGTACTCCAGTTGTGACCTAACCAAATTTTTATACAGCTCCCAACATTTCATTGCCGGGTTATGAGCAAATTTATAGAAATCTGTAAATCAATCAATGTGTTTGTTGCTATTTAATATTAGAATATCTTTTGAATTTGATAAGTTGAATATTGATGTTTTTCTATGTTCTTTCATTTTCGCAACTGGTAAATCAATATTTTAAAGTTTCTTGGGGAAGCCTTAAGTTAGGAGTTAAAAAATTGGAAAAGACAGTCCTGTAAATTAAAATATTTTTCAAAGGTATTTTATGTCAATAATTTCCTGATAGCTGGTAATGAATTTAAGATTGGAATGACAAGCGTTTGAATAAAATTTGACTTGGAAAAATAATTAGTGTTTTCAAGTGTAAGTTGGCACAAAAGTTCAGTACATTAAATCTGACTAAGGAAATTATGCTTGAAGGGAGCTCATTCAGTCTGAGGAAAACAACATTGTAATCTCAATGGCTTGGATTCTCCTTGAATGTTGCTGCCCATCAGGAACATGGGATCACCATTTTAATGTGTATTATATTAGTTAGTGGGTAATACTTGTCTACACGATTACATTTAAAATTTGGACTGTTCTGAATAGTAGAGTTCTTTTTTTTTCTTTTTGTCGGTCCAAACATCGCAAGTATCCAAAATGGCCTATCTACCTACATATATACATCCGTATACTGCCTACTTCCATGAGGTCCAGACTTACAGCTTTCTAACAATTATTTGTCCCTTATTTTCCTACATTCATAGAAAGTTGGAAGTTCTCAGTTTTTTTTGGCAATAAAGTTAAAATGAGGAGTTCACCAGAAGAAGCATCACTATCTCACTCTCTGTACCCCTTGCTGTATAAGGGCAAATGAGTTTGAAAGGGTTGATGCTGAGGACTACCTTAATCAGCACCTATTATGATGGAGTCATATGGGCTTGTTGAAAGAACAAACTAAAATTTCACAATCCAAATTCTGTAATAATGTCAATACACCAATGAATTATGTCTTGTTTAAGGCTAGAAAATCTTCTCATTAGACTATCAAGAGGTTTTCCTCTACTGTACTAACCAAGCAAACCAAGGTCAAGTGAACTGGCCAAGCTAAATTGCCCATAATGTTAGGTGCATTAGTCAGAGGGAAATTGGTCTGAGTAGGTTTCTCCTTAGAGGGTTGGTGTGGAGTTGTTGGGCCGAAAGGCCTGTTTCCACACTGTAAGGAGTCTAATCTAATCAAACCCTGTAGGTCCCTAGCCTGGTGGGATGGTGACAGCAAATCTACCATTTCAGAGCAGCATACCCAGGAGACTAGAAGGTTGTTGGTTCTTACACCTTAATCAACAATGGGTTGCAGTATATTTCCAACATTACAACAGTGGCAATATTTCATTATCTATAAAGTGCATTGGGATGTCCTGCGGTTGTGTACAGAGCTATAGAAATGGAAGGTCTTTCGTTAAAATCTGTGGGACTAAAACAAATGAAAAGAAAATTGAAAGAAATCAATCAATGCTAAGGTTTTACTATAGTTCTGTGGGTTTTGAATAACTTGAAATCTGTTCAAAGTGCCATTCAATTCTGCTTATTCTGTTATTGAGAGCTTATCAGGTCTTTGCTCATCTTACAGCAGTTTGGGTCAGAGTTGAAAATTATTTAGAAATTCTTGGAAAAACACAACAGGTCTGGCGGCATCTGTGGAGAGAAAACAAAGTTTACTTTTGGATCCAGTGAACCTTCTTCAGAACTTCAGCAAAAACATTAATTCTGCTTTCCACAGATGCTGGCAGACCTGCTGTTTTCCCAGCAATTTCTGTTGTTGTTTCTGACTTGCAGCATCCACAGATTTTTGAAGGTTTTTTTTTTGAAATTATTCATGTTTGTTTGGTCACTTGCTTATGCTTTCATCTTGTGGTTTTCTTTTATGTATTGTTCTATGGACTTTAAAGCCCAACTGCTGGTGGGACCATGAAAAGAAGGTTTGCATGCCATGTCTGTGCAGTCCCATCGGTTCCATGTCACTCCGGTGTGACCAAACAGGGACCTGTATCTGTAAACCAGGTTTCTTGGGGAAGCACTGTGCTCTCAACAGACAGCTCTATGAACAACAATACGATGAGGGTTCAGAAATGGCAAAACCAATTCAAATCCAACGTCGACGATGGTGGGAAACTGGCATTGGTGGCTGTCCACGGGGGGCATACAAGCCTGCCACAGCCTCTACCAGAGGGGTAAAAGTGCATGATACCTGTGTGCTGTGTCTGCCTTCAGATTTGCAGTGTGGACTAAGAAAAAGAATTGCATTTTGTTTTTTGAGAGATGTAATATTTTGAAATATAGATGCAATTGCATGTTTTTACAGAGCAATATAATATTAAAAATTTTGAATCTGCATTTGAATCCAACTTAAATAGATGAAGTGAATATTTTCTGATTTTACTGGCACTAGTGTAGTCTATTAAGCAAATTGAGACAGCTGAGCCTAACTTCCATTGGGCAAGACACCAAGCATAAAACCGTCCAGACTTAAACAGAAAGTTGTAGTACTTGCAGTACTTGGTAGGCTACTATATAGATGGAAAATGTTGCTATTATGCTGTAAGGCATTTTTAGGGTTCCATGCAGTTCCATGATTAGGAAGTTGAGCCTTATTCTTGAACTATATTCTATACCAGTACAAAACCTGATCAGCATATGCTTGATGCTGACTCGCTGCAAAAGTTAAACTGTTCCTCACTCTTCTAAACACAACAGATCACATAAAGTAGACATTTAGTGAAAATTTTGGATGATTTGCCTTCAAAATATATTGCATTGTGTCAGTAAATTTAAAGTCAATGTTTAATATGAAATGATGAATGGAAATTGCCTAGCTAAATTGTGTTCCATAATTTCAATAACTTTTCAGTTATTTCCTATTTATTGTTAGCGATTATTTCAGACTGAGCGCCTGAATAAAAAGAAAGCGATTGTAAATGGTCACTGAAATTTGATTTGACAATATCATTACCAATGTCATTGGACACTGAAAGCTCAGGTGGAAAATAGTAACACTAAATTAAGACAATAGATTTCAGCAAAAGAATAAAGAACAAATACAGTCATTAGTAAAATAAATTTTTCTTAGAAAAAGTAGAAGAAATTCCAATTAAAATTATATTCAAAAAGGAACACAATTCTGCTAGCTGTGAGAGTACATTCAAAACCTTGGGAACGGAAAGAGCCAGGGTATAATAACTGAAACATGATATCCAATCAAAAAAAAGACAGCTGATGTGCACAGGGCTTTGCTGAACAGAGATCAGACCATTTCTGCCTCTAGATCACATTCTTCCACAACAGGATTGATTTCCAGTGCCCCCTGCTGGCTATAAACAGGGTAACAATGACCTGAAAAATGATGTTTGTTCACTAGTCATCATACTAATTAATGTATTCCAATTGCCACCATTTTGGGTATGATCCTTAAAGCGACCAATGGAGACCCTTCAAAATATATCTCTGGTGGGGTCAGAAAGAGCTGAACAAGCACCCATTTCTAGGATCACCTCATGCTGTTCAGTGGAAGAAAGTGAGGATTGCAGATGCTGGAGATCAGAGTCAAAAACTGTGGTGCTGGAAAAAAACAGCTGGTCAGACAGCTTCCAAGGAGCAGGACAGTCGCCGTTTCGAGCATCAGTTCTTCATCAGGAATGAGCTCTTCTCATTCCTGACGAATAGCTTATGTTCGAAACTTTGACTGTCCTGCTCCTCGGATACTGCCTGACCGGCTGTGCTTTTCTAGCATCCCACTTTTTAACTCATACTCTTCAGTGCTGACCAGACACCCAGTCTTGGAACCTGGTTTATATCTTGCTTGGCCATGACTAACAAACCAACAAGCAGGTTATCCAGTTTCCACCATATCTCACAGGCAATAGTATCCAGGCCTCAAAATGTCTCAGTATTAATGCCAAGAAGGTGGTGAATGTGTTTAACTTACCTAGTCTGTGTCTTAAAGTAGAATTATGCCAAACAATTCTAACACTAGCTAAGACTTGAGCGATCTACTTTTCTTCACACTGATTATAGGGCAACCATGAGTTTAGAAGTGCTTCACTGACCACAAACCACTTTTCGTGCTTAGCATCACCAGAGGGAATATGAGCAAAGCTCTACAGTATATATGTATTTTAGAATCAAACTTTTGCTGACATGAAAACATTTGTCATGGAAATGATTCTAAAAATGAAAACATTTATAATGAATATGAGAGAATCTAATTTTGAACTTAGATGGTATTATGATCGCCAAATCCTCAACTAGATAAATCCCTGCAGGGTTACCACTGACCAGAAATTGAAGTAGACCAGCCATATAAATACTGTAGTCACAAGAGCAGGTCAAAAACTGGGATTTCATAGGGGATTATTCAACTTGCATCTCCCCATTGCCTTGTGCACCTACAAAGCATATATCAGGATTACGGTGGAATGCTGTCTGCTTGTTTGGATGGGTGCGGCTCCAACAACACTGAAAAAGCTTGACACCATCACAGCTCACTTGATTGGCACCATATCCACCAATGCCATGATTGACTACCTCCACCACTGGTGCACGGTGGCAGCATTGGGTGCCATCTACAAGGTGCACTGCAATAACTCACCAAGGCTTCATTGATAGCACCTTGCAATACCATAACCTCTACTAACCTGGAAGGATAAGGGCAGCAGATGCATGGGAACACAACAGCCTGCAATTTCCCCTCCAAGTCACACACCATTGTGAAAAATATTGCCACTTCTTTCGGGCAATCAGCCAAATTCTCTTCTTAACAGCACAATGGGTGCACTTTGACCCAAGTATCAGTTCAGGAAGGCAGTTCAGCACCACTTTCTGCAGGGTGATTGAAAATGGACAATTAGTGTTGGATTCCTATGATTCCAAACAAAAAACAATCTGTTGTTCAGAGCATTTTTTTTTACGCTTTGCTCCATTAGGATTGGTAGCCAAGTTTCTGATCCAGAATTTCATGCTTGTAACGATAAAAGAACCACTTAAAATATTATTTCCTCAGTAAAAGTGATGCTTAGAGCCATATTATATTTTTTCCAATTCCCTGTCTTGTGTTACTCCATAAAAAGGTGCATAAACTTTAAATGTATTTTCAGTTGCATCATTTGTGCAATGTTTCTTTTGCTCGGAATCACTACTGATAAAAATGTGAATACTTAAAGTTTTTGCTGAATGCATGCTTGAAAAGTAGTCGTTTTGCATGGTGTGAATTGCATTAGTCTGTAGTACTCAGGTCAATCCTGATACAAAGTTGGAAATTAATTGACTGAAATGCCAGTCAAATTACGCCATTTTATTTATTAATTGATTCATTAGGTTAAAATTGAGAAGGCTTTGCAGTCACTAATAAGGATAATTCAGCTATGATGAGAACATATATGTAGTATAATACATACTCCAAAATTTACTTCACTTTCCCCTAAAGTGTGCAAATATAACATTTTTAATGTATCAAATGCGCCACATTTATTTCACAGACTATGACATTACAAATACATTATTTCCATTAATTTCTAATCATCCTTTGCCCTGAGCCTACTTCATCTCACCATTAAATGTTTTGTGTAAAGTATAAACCCAACATTCCATTCAAACAGTGATTGCTCAATTTGATGATTGGGGAATTAACAGAACTCAAAGGGTTCCATTCAAGAACTCAAAGGGGGAAGCTTCAAGGTGGTGAGGGGAGGTAGTGGGGCTATATAAAATCAACTACCATGGCAGCAGTCTTATACCCATCAGCCCCTGCCTCCCTGAGATGGTGTTTTACCTGCGAATGGAGGTGGATCTGACACTCTCTTCATGGGCTGCTTTGGACTCATCCTAAGTCTAACTGAAGGCCTCTCCTACCCAAAGCTCTCAATAACCTAGACCTCACACCCCTCAATACATCTTTCAGTTTAACCTTGGAAAGGACTCCAAGTTAACATCTCATCCAATTCCGTTGATGGAGCCATTCTGATTGGCTTCCTCCAGATTGAACTGGAAATATTGCACTGAACCAGTTAATGTCCCAATGCCTCTTAAACTGCTGCAGGATAACCTGCCAAGTATAGGCTTGCTCCCTCAGTTTTCCAGCTGGATTCTAGGCTACCACATCTACAACTATTTCCAGGTAAATAACCAAGCTTTATAATTTGTATGATTTTTTTTGTGACCTGTGGGTGTTGCTGGCTAAGGCAGCATTTTCAGGGAAGAGGAACATTTTAGGTATTTCCTCAGAGCGTCTGTGAAGAGGTCAGACATCCCTGTTAATCCATCGGCATTCCTGACTTGTGACTGACCAAAGTGGAGGAAGTTCATTTGAGAATTAGACCCTAATGTATAGGCAGGCAGAGGCAATGTCAAGACATCAGTGAGGGTGCACAAACCTCCACCAACTCATCTATTTGATCCTCCAAACACCACCCACCCGACATCTGGGTGGAGCAAGCATTCAATTTGTTGGCAGTCTTAGAACCCAGAAAACTAGAGCAGAAACAATTCACCTCAATCCCAAAGGACCAAGAAGGCATTATATTCTTGGAACTAGGACAAAGTATATTTGAATTTATTGCAGCAGCATTGCAAGTACATTCTTGTTAAGATGCATACAGCTTAGTGCTCAACAGAATAATGCACAATAACCTTGCTTCTTTATCACATTTCTCTTCATTTGACATTGCTCATCCTTTGTGCTGCTGTTATGATTTGACTATTTTATTCTAGTAGCTATTGTTATAAGTAACGTTTGGATGATTTTACAAGGTGTTGTTTCCAATGTTTAGAAAATTATCCAAGACTGGGGCAGAATGTATTCATTTTCACTTGTAGTGTTTATCATTGTGGGATTCATGGTGCTCCGTCCACCATGACTGGAAGTGACTGTTCTCATGTAGTTTTTCATTCTTTACATCATTACCTCATGCACTTGGATTCTTGGATGCCTTTCTTGATGCGAAAGACAGAAGTACATGACACTGCTGCGATCTTCTGACATTCTCACCTCTGGCACACTATTTAGAGCCCAGTTGCACAACACTTCAGACTTAACAGGCCAGGATTGGTCCTCACTCTGTCATATCAGAGCCTCTACATTCATGACTACTCAGAGAAAAGGAAAGCTCACACCCTATTTTGCAGAGGTTTTGGGAGGTGGGATGATGGAGAGGACAGCAATCTTTTTTTCTCATATAGAGCCACAGAAGGCCAAGACACCAGACCAAGCCAGCCTGGATCCAAACTGTCACCCAAGTCAGTGCTGTGTCCTGGATGAAAAGGGATGTCCACAGTGTAGGAGTATAGTCAGTGATATTCTGCAATCCCCAAAGAAAAATGATAACTCTTCTCTTTACTACATTACAATCGCTACTCTGCCATTCCACACACCTTTGGGCAAGGCTCATGGACTGCAACTTACAACATGAATCATGTTCACTCAATGCCTCCCATCACTTCATCCTCCAAAAGTCAACCCTTCCTGCCCCTGCACTTCATACTCACTCACTGGGGGCACTACACCACCCCTCCTCCTCATGCATTAGCACGAGCTGCTCTTCCATCATACTTAGTTCCTCCCTTTGTTTATTGTAATGAGAACTTGGTCCACCCCCTTGGACTGATGTCTTCTCAGTACCTTGACCTACCTATTATCCCCAGACTGATTCCATTTGACCTGCAGAGCTGACTGTGGCCCAATCTCCGGATGAAGATGACATGGATCCCCAGCCTGCTTGACTGACCCCAGCCAACCTCACGGACTGGAATTAGATGAGTCCTTTGACTATCTGTGGCATTACCCCCTAACCTAATGATAGTCTATCTTGACCCCCACCGAGGCTGCTCTCCTTTGACTTTTACATATGGCCGTTTGCTTAATCCATGTCGAGGTTTTGCTGCATAAACTGCTGTCCCATTCTGAAGGTGTGACATTGACCTAGCCCAGTGCCACACAGCATTGTGCCCACCCCTTTGTCTGTTCAGTGCTGCCCACTGTTACAAGCTGTCTGCCTCTCACTGTGTTAAAAGCCAATGTGACCCACAAGTAGACCATAACTCATTGGAGTCAGTGAATGTGCACTAAGTATTCGGTAAGAACTGCATAGAAATTGACAGCCTCCCAGGTGTGGATGTCCCTGAGCTGCAGAGGAAAATGTGGAAGGGCTGATGTAGTGTATGTATGAGTTGATCCAAGGGATGGCATTATAATCTATGAAGCTAGTTGCTTGCTAATACTGGCTTGGGTGGATGAAGGGTTGTGGAGAACAGTGGTCATGGCACAAAGAGCATTTGTGAAGCAACAGTTGGATGATGCCCAGGATGCACAATCAGCAAGCTGCAGTCTCTGGGTACCTGCTCTGATTCTCATGATGCAAATTTGCGTCATCTAATTTATTGGCGAAGCAGAAAATAATTGAAAGTTGTATATAAATAAGGTGAGTTGGTGCTTAAGTGAGATGTAATTGCCACTCAAAGTTCTGAAGTTGTCATTTAAGGCTTGAGGGCAAAATCAGAAAAACATTTCTTGATATCGAGATTCTGATTTTTGGCCTCCAAGAAGGAATTTCATCCTTGAGCTTCTCCATCCGTAATTGTACCAAAGTCAGAAAGTATTTCTGCCTCCTCCGGCTTACCTCCCAGATTAACAGCTACCACCAACACTGTCCATCCCTACTCCACTCTTATCTGGATTAAGTACTGCTCCATCTGTATTATGTTATGGCATATATATACATATATATGCATGTATATCTTCTAAGGGTTAACCATGCTTTGATTCTTTGTGACATGAAAATTTGAATGAAGCATTATGATTGAAATCATGCAAGGATTGTATGAGAACAAAAATATTGCAGTGAAAGTGGAGTTGCAGATTGATAGGATAATGGAGAAGGCATTTGGTATGCTTACCTTTGTTAGTCAGTGTATTGAGTACAGGAGTAGTGAGGTCATGTTGCAGATGTGCAAGACATGAGTGAGGCCACCTTTGGAATACTGGTGCAATTCTGGTCTCCCTGCTATAGGAAAGATGTTGTGAAACTTGAAAGGGTTCAGAAAAGATTTACAAGGATGTTGCCAAGGTCGGACGGTTTGAATAACAGGGAGAAGTTGAATAGACTTGGGCTATATTCGCTGGACTGTCGAAGTCTGAGGGACGACCTTATAGAGGTTTTATGAAACTGTGAGGAGCATGGATAGGGTAAATAAACGAGTTCTTTTCTCCACGGTGGGAATCCAAAACTAGACAGTATACGCTTAAGGTGAGAAAGGAAGGATTTAAAAGAGACCTAAGGGACGATTTTTTCACGCAGAGGTTGTATATGGAATGAGCTGCCAAAGGAAGTGGTGGAGGCTGGTACACTTACAACATTTAAAAGGCATCTGGATGGGTATATGAATAGGAAGGGTTTAGAAGGATATGGGCCAAATGCTGGCAAATGGGACTAGATATATGCAGGATTTCTGGTCTTCATGGACGGGTTGGACTGAAGGGTCTCTTTCCATGCTGTCCAGCTCTATGACTCTAACCATTTATCACGTTTAACAAAAAAATAGTCAGGTGTTACAGACATGGTGAGCAATATTTGAACTTTTAATAATCTCACCCAGTGATTACATAATAGGATTTCGAGCCTGTAAATGAATAAAGTGGAATAATTCAACTGTTCCCTTTCAGCTGTTCCTTTTTGTCAGGAAAACGTGTATCATTCCCATTGTCTTATGTAAAAAAAAATAGCATTTTGTACCATATTATTGTCAGGTATGGTTCAGTGGGTCACATTCTGGGTTTCAGTCCCACTCTGGGGCTTGTGGTTAGCAATGAAGGATGACGTTCCTGTGTTGTACTGAGGCAGCATGACATCACTTGAAGGCACTATTTTTCAGTTGCATTGTTCATTTGAGGCCCCTTCTCTGTGCTCATGTGGCTGAAAGAGATCTTGTGGTATTATTTGAGCACACAGGAGGAGGGGAATTAAATTGGTGTTCTGATCAATACTTATCCCTCAATCGGTCACACACACTGGATTATCTGGTCAGTATCATCTTCCTGTTTGTGGGAAGATGTTGAACACAAATCAGTTGCTACATTACCCAAATTGCAACAGTGACGATAAGGCACTTTGAGACATCCAGTCGTCATGAAAAGTGTTATTTAAATACAAGTCTTTTTGTATGTCATGCACTGCTGTGCCATATTTTTATATAATAAAGCAAACAGAAAAAGCAGATAATTGTGAAGCAAGGAAAAGTCCCTAAGCAATTAAAGATACCATGCATAGGAACCAGAAATATATAACTTCTGATTAAATCATACTTTAAGAAATGATAAAGAATGTTTGACCTGAATAGCAATTAAACTTTGACTTAATTTAATATTTAGTTCAAAATAATTAAACTTGGTTGGGAGCATAGTCATCATCTTCAGAAGCAGAATAATACATTCCTCCATGAATGGTGCAATGCTCCTATGCTTTATAAAATTGTGTATTCTTTGATTCACCATGAGAAATGACTTGGGACGATAACTTATATTTGTATTTAAAAATAGTTTATACTGGTTATTACACTCATCTCAAGCCACATTCAACCATATTAACAATTTTTAATTCCATTAAAAAGTATTTTGTGCTTATCATGATGGCATTAAAAATCAACAGGCTAACAGTTTGGGTATAGCAGTGGGCCAACGAATGATAAACAGATTTATTCACTAATATCTGCAATAGTTTTGTGTGCTATGATTTCTTTTGTGATATAAACAAATTGCATAATTCTAAAAAATATAGACTTACTGATTTATTGCATTTTGAATTCGGAGGTTTGAGACCTAATTATAATTTATTCCTTCAGTGAGAGGTCTATGTCTGTAATTAACTATGTATCATATTGTTGTATATTATGGCTCTATTCATGTTGGGTCCTTGACAACTATTTACTTACATTTTATAGAGCGAAACTTATTACCTGCATTCTTCAAGGGGCTGTATTCCCTGTAATTGCAATTCATTTGGATCTAAATCATTTGACTGTGATGATAAAGGCCAGTGCAGATGTCAGCCTGGAGTGGCAGGGCAGAAATGTGATCGATGTGGTCTTGGCTTCTACCACTTTCAAGAAGGAGGATGTATTCGTATGTAAAATCATTTATTTTCTTTTTAAGAGATACATTAATTAATTAACATTATAGTAGATTTGATGTTACACACTTTGCTGATATTTGTGCTGCATGCAAAACAAAACTTTTCACTGTACTAAGGTACATGTGACAATAATAAATCAAATCAAATTATTGAGATGAAATGTGATTTAAATACAGCAAAAAGCATCACAAGTGTTCACTTTGTCTTTATCAGTGAATTATTGGAGTTACTTATTGAAGCAGAGACTATGTTAATGGGCTGGACAGATAAAAGTGAATAATGAACAGGCAGGTGGGATTAAGACTCATGGAGGACAGACACCAACAAGAATTGTTGATTTGAATGGTTGTTTCAATGTCATTTTTTGGGTTTGTACATATCAACAGTCTAATGACTTGGATATGGTTTCCGGAGGTGAATCAGTGTTATAGATTTTAAACCTGACAGATTTTATGTGTCACCTTACATAAAATCCAAGGCACCATCACCAACCCCCAACCTATCTGAAGTTCTGTGAGCAGCAGGAATAGTGTTAGGCAGCATATTTTCCCTGGGGCCTGTTGAAATCCTTAGGTAGCCAAGTCATGGTCAGAATTAATTCAGGGTTCTTCCAGAGTCCTTTTATTTCAGCACCTTTCCCACAAGCATTTCAGGTTTATAAAATATAGTTGGTTAAGAATCGAAAGAGGAAATAAATTGAAGGGAAAAGGATGGAGTTTGGAGCTTGGCACAGAAACAGTGGGCTGAATGGATTCTTTCTGTTTAAATAAACGAAGTAATATTTAATAATTTTGCCAAATGTGTGTCAGAAGATCAGGATAATTTTGACAAATATTCCAGGTGATAATATAACATTGTGATGTCATAATGTGTTCCAGTCTAAATAGCAAAGGAAGTCAGAAGTCACACGACACCAGGTTATAGTCCAACAAGTTTATTTGCAATCACAAGCTTTCATAGTGTGGCCCCTTTGCCAGGTGAAGATGAATGTGCAGTACCCCAAAAGCTCGTGATTTCAAATAAACCTGTTGAACTCTAACCTTCTGCCTTTGTCCACCCCAGTCCAACACTGGCACCTCCACATCATGGCTACTAAGGGAAGAATTGTGGAATCCCCTTTCACTGAGTGAACATTGCTTAACTAATTTACTCACAGGTAATAGTGCATATATTTCTGAACTAAATTAATAAGAGGAACATGACATAGTTCATTCTGAAATTATATTACTTTGCCTAGTGTGTACAAATAGTTTCTATCCTTATTTCAATTCATTAAAAGTGCCTTTCAAGCAAAGAAGTAAATTAAGGCAGTGCACAGACGAGGGAGAGGTTAGCAGTAAAGAGCAATTGCCTTGAAATTAGGCAGCAGAATAATAGACCATAAATGCTTGCATGTCTTTTCAAATTCATGATTCTACTATTTTAGCAAAGGCATTAACTCCTCTATTTTAAGTGAGTTAATGCATTTTTTCTAGGAGAGGACTGTTAGATGGATGTCTTAAGCATTTGAACTCACTTACCCCACAATATAATTTCAACATCAGTAACTTTATGGCATTACAGATACTGAGAAAAGCAGGCATTTAATATTAAAGCACAAAATTACACTGTTGTGCTTTGTAGAAAATTAGGATAATTGAAAAGCTTCTGTACTGAAAGATTTCAGATGACATTATAAGGCATAACAGCATAATATGGTTTATAACTAACATGTCAACCCCAAGATTAGACTATTGCTTCCATATAAATTCTCAGTATCTGCTGTCAGTTATAGTGCATACTGTTTCAATGCTATGTTGAAGGATTTATTCTGCCTTTGGTTTGGTTTTGTTCAATTAGTAATTATTGTTCCAGATACAAGCTGTGAGTATGAGCATCTAATATTTGGTTTGGTAACATCATTAATACAAGGATATAGTGGGAAAAAAATCATGAACTATGACTAATAAATTCTGAAACTGTAATACTTTCCATGTTATTGCTTTTTGTTACTTCCTCCTCACAAACGTGAATTCCTTCTCAATTATTTTCAATCATTGCCACAAAGATTTGAAATCTTACAGTCTTTGTTCATACATGTTGTGCCGTATCTTAAAACGTTTGACAGCTAAGTTGTCAATGATAACAGGAATGTTAATTTGTTTCTTTATTTTCTCTATAAAGCATGTGAATGTGCCCATGTTGGCAATCATTGTGATTCAGAAACTGGACAGTGTATCTGCCCTCCAAATACTGTGGGAGAAAAATGTGACAAATGTGCTGCAAACTTTTGGGGTCATAACTTTGTCAGTGGATGTAAAGTAAGTTTTTCAATAACTGCATTTTTTGACTGTCAGAAAGTTCTTATTAATATATGCGTCCCTTTATTTTGCTTACTTAGTTGACATAGATTGTGAAAAAATTGTTCATAAGCAGAAAAATTAGAAGATTTTAATTTTAAACTATTGAAGTTTTTTTCTCTTGGCTTGTCACACACCATTCCCGGTTGACAAGATGGGCAATAGGTTTACTCCCAGGCTTTGGTCAGTTAAACTAATAATTTGTTGCTATCAAATACATTAAATTCCTGGATGAATCTAGTTCCTGCAGGATGGTTGTCTACAATGCTACACATGTAGGTGGTACTCACGTTGTGGAGGATTGTGGACATGAATCTCTGTGCAATAATTCCATCACCAAGATCTTTTTAGTTTTGAAAGTAACTGTTCCTTGGTGAATTCGCTTTGTCTGTTAGGGACATTGAACATGAAAATGTAACAATAGGAATAGGCCATTTGCCTTGAGCCTGGCCTCCATTCAATAAGATCATTGCTGATCGAACATGACACCCCATTAACCCTGTAAGCCACCGTTAATCAAAAATCTATCAATCCATAAACATTTGTAAAGTCTGAGCTTCCAACAGCCCTCGAATTGCTTGCTGCACTTGCATGCTAGCTTTCAGTATCTTATGAACAAGGACATCCAGGTCCTTTTGGACATCACCACTTTCCAATCTCTCACCGATTGACAATTACTTTTCACCTTCTAGGCATGTATTTCAACATTCCAGATGAAGGTCATCGGGCCCCAGGGATTTGTCAACTTTCAGTCCCATTGATTTAATTTAACATCAGTGCTTAGACCCCTGTTATTCACAATATAATGAAGAGGGAACTAAATGTGAATCTCCAAGTTTGCAGATGGCACAAAGCTGCGAGTGTGAGTTGTGAGGAGGATGGAGACATGTTTCAGTTGGAATGAGACAAGTTGAGTTTGTGGACAAATGCACAGCAAATGAAATATAATTTGGATAAATGCTACTTTAGTAGCAAAAACAAGAAAGCAGACTATTATCTGTACGTGACAGATTGAGAAAGGATGAAGTACGTCCAGCCCTGGATATCCTTGTACACCAGTTGCTGAGCATAAGTATACTGGTGCAGCAGGCAATGAAGAAGGTATGATGGTCTTCATTGTGAGAAGATTGTACTACTGGAGTAGGATGTCTTGCTGCAATTATACAGGATCTTGGTGAGGCTACATCTGAAGTATTGTGTGCAGCTTTGGTATGCTTTTCTGAGGAAGGGTATTCTGGCTATGGAGGGAATGTGACAAAGATTTACTAGACTGACACCTGGGGGGTCTCCCTGCTATAGGAAATATGTCATTAAACTAAGAAGGGTTCAGAAAAGATTTACAAGAATGTTGCCAGGGTTGGAAGGTTTGAACTATAGGTAGAGGGTGAATAGGCTGGGGCTGTTTTGCCTGGACCGTTGGAGGTTTATAAAATCATGAGGGATATGGATAGGGTAAATAGACAAGGTCTTTTTCCCAGGGTAGGGGAGTCCAAAACTAGGGGGCATTGGTCTAACGTGAGAGGGGAAAGATATAAAAGGGACCTAAGAGGCAACATTTTCATGCAGAGGGTGGTACGTGTATGGAATGAGCTGCCAGAGCAGGTGGTGGAGGCTGGTACAATTATAACATTTAAAAGGCATCTGGATGGGTATATGAATAGGAAGGGTTTAGACGGATATGGGCCGAATGTTTGTAACTGGGACTATATTAATTTAGGATATCTGGACAAGTTGGACCAAAAGGTCTTATACATCACTATAACTCTATGAAAGGACTGACAAATGAAGAGAGACTGGAACACTTAGGACTATATTTACTGGAGTTTCAAAGAATAAAGGGGAAACTCTTATGAAAACCTAAATAATTCCAACAGGACTGGACACGGTAAATGCATTATGAATGTTCCCAGTGACTGGGAAGTTCAGAACCAGGAGTCCCAATCTCAGAATATAGGTTCGACCACTTCGGACAGAGCTGAGGCGAGATTTCTTCATTCAGGGAATGGTGAGCCTATGGAATTCTCTGTCAGAGAAAGTGATTCAGGCCAAAATGTTTAATGTTTTAAGGAAGTGTCGTATAGAGAGGTTATGGCTAAAGGAATCAAAAAGTATGAGGAGAAAATGGGCATGGGTATCAAGTTGGATATTCAGGCATGATAAAATTGAATGGTGGAGTAGGTGCAAAGGGTTGGATTACCTAATACTGCCCCTATAATCCTGTTTCTATTTCTCCCACACTACTTCCTTATGAATACTAATTCCCTTCAGTTTCTCACTGTGGCTAGGTCAATTGATCTTTATTATGTCAGGGAGGCTTCTAGTGTCGCTTTTGTGAAAGCCAACACAGAGTACTTATGTAACTCCTCTGCTATTTCTCCTTTCCTTCACAAATTGTCCAGTTTCTACCTGCAAAAGACAGACATTTGTCTTTGCTAATCTTCCTCTGGTACTTGAATGGCTTTTGAATGCATATTCCGTTATTGACTTTTAGCATTAAGATTTTAGTTTTGCAGTAAACTATGAAATTTTGTGTATGATAGAAAGTTGGAACTATATAATAAGAAAAAGCAGAAGATAAAACAGAAAGCAGGAGTAAGTTATGCAGCTTGTAGAATCTTCTATGCCATTTAATAAGGTCTTGGTTGGATTAACAGAAATTTACTGTAATATAATGTATTGCAAGTAAAATATCAATAGGCTTATGGTGCCTAGCAGGCTAATATTGGTATCCTGTAATGGAGAGATTAATTTTTCTAGTACTCTTAAGTTCATTTGCGAACTTCAGCTGTTGAATTCCAGTCAGTGCATTGGGAAATTATTGCATTTTTCGTCAATATTCAATCTTGCGTTTACATTGTCAATTTATTTGTTCATGGAATGTGGAAGTCACTGGTAAGATCCAGCATTTATTGCTTACCACTAATTGCCCAGAGGGCAGTTAAAAATCAACAACTTTGTGGGGAATTAGTTGCTGAAAAGTTGTTTCTCCTGTTGGACAGTCTAGGACCAGAGGGCATAACCTCAGAATAAGGGGTCACACATTTAAGGCAGAGATGAGGAGGAATTTTTTCTCTGAGGGGAGTGAATCTGTGGAATTCTTTACTGCAGAGATGAGGTCATTAAGTACATTCATTGTGAGGTAAACAGATTTTAAATCAATGAGGGACTCAAGAGTTATGGGGAAAGTGGAGTTTGGAATAATGTATACACGGTTACCCAGCTGTAGAAAGGTGTTTATTAAATTGGAAAGGGTTCAGAAAAGATTTACGAGAATATTGGAGGGGACTGGAGTATTTGAGTTGTAGGGAGCGGCTGGGACTTCTTTCACTGGAGCATAAGAGGTTGAGGGGTGACCTACCATACGTTAATGTTACTTTTGTAAGAGTTACTATAAAGTTTTTAAAAAAGATATGTTTTCAAATTTTCCTTTTTTTGATAATAAATTGACAGGGCTGTATCTGTTGTTATTCTGGTGTTTTAATTATTGCTCTGTGATCCTTTGTTCCTTTTATCAGACTCCGTGTCTGGTACAATGAGTGGCTTGCTTAGACTATTTTTGAATTGAGGATCTGGAGTCACTTGTTGGCCTAATCAAATGAGGATGGTAGATGTTCCTTCCCTAAAACACATGAGTGAACCAGAATGGTTTTTATGATAACCATTTTATTATTATCTTATAATACAGTCACCTTTAGACAAAGTTTAATTTCAGACTTTAACTGTATTCAAACTTTACCATCTGCTATAATGGGATTTGACCCCATATCCCCAGACTGTTAGCCTGGGGCCCTGAATTATTTATTGACTCACAATACCTCCATAAAACTGCCTATCCTTGCTGTTAAATTTGCTGGTCTATAGTAACTAGGAATACACTACACCCTTTACAGTAGCAGGTCACATTTGCCACTGTCTGATCCTCTGACCTGCCCCACCTCTATATCCAGGGAAGGTTGGAAGATGATGGCATGACCCTCTACTACATCACTCCCACTTCTTTTAGCCACATGGGGTGCAAACCATCTGAACTATGCAACTTATAAACTTAAGCATTGCAACTTATAAACGTAGCCTTTCCTGTTTGTCACCCCATTCGTGACTTATACTATTTTTGTATCTAGTGCTATTCTGTCAGCATTTATTTCTTAATAAACACTGATCCAAAGTACTCATTAATTATTCAAATCATTCCCTACACCTCGAAGCATAAACCTCCTTGTTATTTATTTATGAGAGTTGAAGATTTTTTCATTTTTCTATGTTAAATGCCATTCTATTGTCTAAGTCTCTTTTCTTGCTAATTTTTACACTGACCTTATTTTGTTTATCTTGGCTCTTGCTTGAAGACTTCATGCATCGACTTCTTTTGTTTCACCTCATCCAATGTGTTCTGGATTTTGTTCCCTTTTGCCATTGCTCGAAAGAACCTAAAACATTTTCTCCTTTGAGGTTACCCTTCACTCTGGTTTTTGCCACGAGTCTTACTTTCTATTTTACCTTGGCTAAATCTCTTCTCATCTCATGGAAGATAGTCCTTTTCTAATTTAGAAGTTCTATTTGAGACATTGCCCTGCTCATCTCCATCACTGTTCCAGTCGAGATGATATGATGATTACTGTTCTCCCTGTCACATACTTGGTCCACATCTCCACTATTTCTTTGTGGAAGGAGGAGGATTTCATGGACTTGTGGCAGTGATACTACAAAGAATCATAGACTCATAGAATCGCTACAGTGTGGTAGTAGGCCATTTGGCTGATCAAGTCTACACTGACCCTCCAAAGAGCATCCTACCCAGACCCACCTCACTATCTATCCCTGTAACTCCACATTTCCCATGGTTAACCAACCTACCTTGCACATTTCTGAACACTATGGGTAATTGAGCGTGGAGGAAATCAGACCACCCCAAGGGAAACCCATGCAGACATGGGGAGAATGTGCAAAATTCACATGGAAGGTGGAATTAAACCCAGGCTCTTGGTGCTGTGAGGCAACAGTGCTAACCATTGTGTCACCATGCCATCCGAAAGTTAATGCTTTAGTTGGTGGGGAGAGCAATGGGGAGCACACCAACTAAATTGCAGTGGGATAGTAGGATGGGAAATGCAATTGTGAGCTCATAAAGATATGAGGAGTTATGCAGAGAAGGCATGTGTGAACTGACGAGGAGCAATAAGGAGGCGATGGCCCAGTGATGTTATCGCTAGACTATTAATCCAGAAACTTGCTAATTTCCTTGGGACTTGGGTTCAAATCCTACCATGGCACATGGTAGAATTTGAATTCACAAAAGAATCTGGAGTTAAGGTTTAATGTTGAACATGAAATCATTGTTGATTGTCAGAAAAAAATCTGGATTTATTAATGACCTTTAGAGAAGAAAATCTGCCATCCTTATCTGGTCTGGCCTATGTGTGACTCCAGGCCCACAGCAATGTATTGACTTTTAACTGCCCTGTGGACAGTTAGGGATGGACAACAAATGGTGGCCTAGCCAGAGATGTCCAAATCCTGTGAGTGAATAAAAACGACAGCACACAGGGTGTTCAAATACCATTGGTTAAAGATGAGAATCAGTTGTACTGGGAGGGGAAAATACGACGTTACGTGCTTTGAGGATGGGAATAAATGCCAAATTTAACTGGAAACACAGGACAGAGATGATAATTTTGAATTTGTTTCCTACAGCCTTCACTATGGACTTCGAATATCTTATTCATTGCCGGCATTTTTAAAAAGCTGAAAATTAATGAAAACTTCTTTTTTCTTTTACTCTTGGGAGGAAGGAGTTACTAAGAAGTATTATTATTAATTCCTAGCTGTCAAAGAAAAATCTGTTTTCAATAAAATTGAAGAAATGACACTTGTGTTTTTAGATGAAATATAAAATGCAATCTTCTTGTTCATTGTAGATTCTAAAATATCCAATAAAGTGTCAAAATTGAAATTCTTGAGGGGCCAGCCCCCTAATTTCCCTAGACTAAAGCCTTGAGCTTTTTAGCAGGCACTAGCTGTAACTCTGCATATGTTTCTGTAATCCAGGCATGAGATTGCCATGGGCTTGTTTGGAGTCAGAAACCTGAGCCAGCCTCAAATAATGCAAATTACAAATACTGAGCAGGGTCCAAGGTGGGGCGTTATTAAGCAGGAGAGAATTGCATTTCCTGTAAGGCCTATAATGTGAATAGTTGGCTGTTGTGAATGAGAAGAGACATACTGACCTCCTAAAAATGGATGCTGTGAATATTCGTTTCATCACTCGTGGGATGTCACAGGCTGATCAGCATTTATTGCTTGTTCCTATCTAGTTGGCCTTCAGAAGATACTGGTGAGGCTGCCTTCTTGAACTGCAACAGTCCATCTGCTGTAGGTAGATCCGCAATGCTGTTAGGGAGAGAATTCTAGGATTTCATCCAACGACAATATAGAAACGATGATATATTTCCAAATCAGGATGGTCAGTGGCTTAGAGGGGAACTTGCAAGTTGTGGAGTTCCCATGTATTGGCTGCCTTTGTTCTTTTGGTGGAAGTGGTTATGGTCTTGGAAAGTGCAGTCTAAGGAGCTCTGGTGAATTTCTGTGGTACACATTGCTGGTACTGAGTGTTGGTGGTAGAGGAAGTGGATACTTGCGGATGTGGTGCCAGTCAAGTGGGTTGCTTTATCCTGGATGGTGTCAAGCTTCTTGAGTTGTTCCTCCCCTGCAGGCAAGAGGGAAGTATATAATTACAGTGAAATATGAAAGGGTAGGGCATGGACTGGGCTTGTAGTTTGATTGTCTGAAAATAAAGTATTTCACAGTTTCTTGCTAGATTTATTTGGTGGAGAGGAGGGAAACATTAGCATAAGTTTACATTGAATCCTTCTGTGGCGAGTGAACGAAGTTTCAAACCAACTGGGTCAAATACTTGCTTGTCCCATGTAGATGAAATAAACTACACATTACTCTTTCTCAGAGGCAGGAATGTCACTGCTGCATGTTATCTTGGTGATTGCATTCATTCCCTCTCTCCCTTTCATATTTTTCACCAACTTGTAATCTAATGTTTATGACACCATAATAATAATTCAGAGGCTATAGCACCATTATGTTAAATTGGAGAACTTATGAAGCCTGGCTGGTATAGGAAAATGACTACAAAATACTAACTATGAAAGGAAACTTACCAGCCCAGAAGAGTCATTGCACACGAGAAAATAATTACTTCTCACAGATGCTGCCAGACCTGCTGAGTTTCTCCAGCACATTCTGTTTTCATTTCAAATCTTTAGCATCTGCACTATTTTGCTTTTATTCAGTCCACTAATTATAGTTGATCTGCCCTAAGTGTGACTTCAATCCTATACTATGTCATTGATTTAATTACTAGCACTGATATATACTGCCCTACGATGTTATCTGTATGCAAAATAAATTTTTAAAAGTACATGCTTTATTTTCTCTGTGTCAGTCAAACTCATTCTGTCCCATGTCTTTTACTCATTCTCTCACCTGAAGCTTGATTTTTCAATCTCTTGTTGAGGTGGGGAGGTGTGGATGTGGTGCACAGGAGTTTGGGCATGGATATTATAAAAATAATGCCCCTGGATGATATATCAGTGTCCTGATTTCTCTGGGGCACACTGGTGTTTTCACAACCAGGGACATGGAGTCAACAACTCATTTGATAACAGTTAAATGTTCATTAAACTCCTGGAGAGGTTCATTAATAGACAGATAAGAGCCAAATTTCAAATTGTATATTGACAAAACTGGATTTCACAATTAAAATGTCCCTTTAAAGAAGAGATTTATAAATTTTTGTAATCCATAGGAACTTTGGAAAATGAGGATGAGTGGGAAAGTGGAATTGAGGTGCCATGATATTGAAGTTCATGCTCAAATAAAAGCAAAATATACCTCTGTTGGAAATCTGAAACAAGCATCAAAAATGCTGGAGAAAGTCAGTAGGTCTGGCAGCATCTATGCAAAAAGAAACAGAGTTAACATTTCTAGTCACTATGAGTTTGTAGTGATTATAATGAGGTCAGCAGGTGGACCTCATAGAATATGATTTCCCTATTGGGGCTATTAATCTAGTCTAATCAGGGAGCCCTGGCTGACAGATAAAAACAGAAGAGTCACTCAGCATTGCCCTTTGATGAGAAGGGCACTGCTTGTCACTGGCCGCTCAGGCGTTTTCCTTTCTTCTTGGTGATGGAATATGAATAAAGGTTTATGCGCTCATTGTTCATTCTCTGTGTCTGACACCTACGCACATACATCATGGATGCCGGGGAAAATAAGCACGACTGCTGTTTGACTGTAGTGTGGAGGTAAAATAAATATAAACAGGGCATGAAGAAAAAAAACCCAGAAGAGTCAGACATCGTGTTCACTCTCAAGGCTGGCTCTGAGGAAGCCAGGTCAGCATCAAGGACTCCCCATGTGTAAATAAGGGGTGGCTTGGTGACAGAATACCAGCATCTGTGGAGTTTTTCAGATCCTTCCTCTGTTTTGAAGAAAAGTCATACCGGATTCAAAACATTAACTCTGCTTCTTTCTCCACAGATACTGCCAGACCTGCTGTGTTTCTCCAGCATTATCTGATTTTGATATTGAACTTCAGAGTAGACCTGGGGGCTATTACAGCCTACTCCAATTTTCTTTGTTATGTTATTGTGTTCTGAAAGTAGCAAAGCATCACTTAGGGCTATAAGAGATGAGAGAAGTGGTAAACTCTCCCTTTACCTACATCTTTAGGTTACCAGACCCCATTATGGCAGAAGATTTGGTTTGATGCATATCACTTTCAAATTTTTATAGTGTTTCCATCCCAATCCATTGATTGTGCTTGCTCCAATACCCGCCTTCATCGGCTAAGAAGATTAACATACAATTTGCACCCAGGTTTCATGTTAGTGTTGTTTTTGAGTTCAGTTGTTTGGAAAAGGGTAACATTGACCCTTCAAAACTCATCCTCTGATCCTCAGAGTCATACAGTATGGAAACAGACCCTTCAGTCCAACTTGTCCATGCCGACCAGATTTCCAAAACTGATCTCTCTTTTATTCTCTCATGACAGCATGAGGAAGAAAAGGATCTTCTAAGATGGGAGTTGTGGAGGGAAGGATTAATTGTACCTATACTCTAATAATAGCTACTGACCATCTTTGTGAGGAGCATTGTCATAATAACATTATATCATGTAGAAGGGGCCTGTGCCTGTAACATTCCATATATGTCCCTCTCATTATCCCTTTGGGATTTGGTTAACTGGATTGGCTGGATAGCTGCAGAGTGACACAGCACACATCCAATTCCTGGATCAGCTGAGGATGCTGTGAAGGCTTGCCCCTTGCGAGACATGGTGATCCTCTGAATAAACTTACCACCACTCTGTGCTCTCTAATGGGAGTGCAGTTTATGGTCCTCTGGGGCGAGGTTGACTTTCACTTATGTATTTATGTTTAATAAAGACTGTTAATGTTCACTCACCTGAGTGTAAACCTGATCTCACTAATGTGCAATGATGGTGACATATAAAATCCTATTTAGATAGTCATTCCAGTTCAGTCGCATCACTTCACTCATATTTCATAACATTGTAGATTTAAATAAGATAACCATTTTCCCAAATTTTTTAAAAGACATTTTTCCTTTATTGTCTTCTGTTGTTTTCAGCCCTGTAACTGTACAGTTGTGGGATCTTTAAACCTTCAGTGTGATGATGCAACAGGCTGCTGCTTCTGCCGTCCAGAGTTCACAGGGGAGAAATGTGACCGATGCAGAGTAGGTTACTGGAACTATCCACTGTGCCGGCACTGTGAGTGTGATCTGGCAGGGACAGAGAGGCAAACATGTGATGAAGCTGGAATTTGTTCATGTGCGGAATACAGTGGACAATGTAACTGTAAGGTAAGTTCGTATTTATTAATGGATGGTATCATGGAATATCCAGTGAGTATTTATTCATCCCTGTTAAACTTATTAGAACTCTTAGAGGAGTTAACAAGCAGGATAGATAAAGAGGAAGAAGTGGAGTAGTATGTTTGGATTTCCAGAAGACATTTGATCAGATGCCACATGATAAACTACTAAATAAGGTATGTTCATTTGTTGTGGTAAGGGGTGGGACATTGTAAGACAGCAAACTATAACTAGTGAAGTACAATGGCAATCAGTACTGGGTGCATAATTATTTACTATGTACATAGATATACATTAATTATCTATTAATGAGTTGGGTGAGGCATGTGCACTATCATCATGTTTGTGAGTGATATATAAATAGGTGGGAAGGCAAGTGAGGAAGAAGACACAAAGAGTGTGCAGAGGGATATAGCTGGGTTAAGTGAGTGGGCAAAAACTTCAGCTGGAATATAATGTTTAAAATGGGAGGTTTTGCACATTGGTAAAAAGAATTGAGGAGCTGAATATTATTCAAATAGAGAAAGACTTTAGGAAAGGAAATCTGCCATCATTAGCTGGATTGGCCTACATGTGACTCCAAACCCATATCAATTGGGTTGACTCTCAGCTGCCCTCTGGTCAATGCGGGATGGGCAATACATGCTGGCCCACCTCATGCCACCGTCATCCCATGAATGATTAAAAACAAAGGACTGTGGAAACCTGCAGTATAGAGGGATTTGGAGACTCACAAAAGACTGGCATGCAATTTCAGAAGGCAATAGAGAAAGCAAATGGAATATTGGCCTTTATTTCAAAGGGAATGGACATAAAAATCGGGATGTCTCACTAAATTATAAAAGACACTACTGCATTCACACTTGGAATATACACCGGTAGTCCACAGAGGGTTTACTTATTTGATTCTGCATTTGGAGGGATTGCCTTACAAGAAGAGGTTGAGTAGTTTGAGTCTGTACTCAGTGGAGTTTAGAAGAATGAGAGGTGACCTTATAGAAACATACAAGGTTCTTCGCGGACTTGATATGTTCCCTCCTTGTGGGAGAATCTAACACCAGAAGACACAATCTGAGAGTAAGGGATTATCCATTTAAGACAAAATTGAGGAGGCATTTCTTCTCTCAGAGGGTTATGAATCTGTGGAATCTTTAACGCAGAGGACTAGAGATTAGTTTGTTAAGTATATTCAAGGCTGAGAAAGATTCATTTTAACCAATAAAGGAATCAAGATTTATAGGGAAAGGGCAGGAGAATGAAATTGAGGATTATCAAATTAGCCATGATCTCATTGAATAGTGGAACAGGCTTAATGGGTCAAATGACTCCTATGTCTTCTAGTCATCCAATGGGGTACTTGTCAATTCATAGTCTGATTGACAGCGCCAGGTCCTTCGAAAGTCTTTGAAATAGGGTTATAACCTTAAATGTTTGTTTTTATAAGAGATTAAATAGTTGTAACAAATTGGGTGTGGTGATGTTTTTAATCAATCATTTTAATTTTAGAAAATTTTAGAAAATGATGAATCCTTTAATGGAATGAATTTGAACTTTGCCTTATTAAATCTCAGCATGGGTCCTGATGTCTTCACATGGGGTTCACTGGTTGATAATATGGAGAATATTAGGGCAGAGGCTTGTGGTTAACAGGCATTCAATTGTTTGACAATAAATTGGGATAAGACCTATGAATGACCATGGCTGGAGGGACACAAGTGGAGGGGTCATGGAGCTGAGGTTGATGACATGGATCAGCATAGATAGGGCATGTGGAATGTGTGTGCACAGGGGAGGCCTGAAGTGTTTGGTTTGTGGCTTTTCTTGCAGCTAGGCCCAAGTCTCAGAGCACAAAGTGGACCTTTCGCACTGCTGTCATGCTCTGAGCCTGACAGGGCCTATAACTGCCTTTGAAATCTTCCAAGGGCTGGTAACAATTCCCATATCTCTACCCTCTACCCACTCCCCACCCTCTAACAACTTTCGAAGTGAGATGAAGAATTAAGGCAAGAGTGTTTTGTCTTGTGTGAAAGAGCATAACAATAGGCCACCAATTTGAGATAAATAGCATAAAGTCCAACATAGGCTTCAGAAGAACCTTTTTTATTGAAAGAGAATTTAAAACTTACTACCACAGGAAGTACTTGAAGCAAATAGTATTTATGTGTTTCTGGAGAGACTAGAAGTACATGTGAGAGTGAAGATAGTAGAGGGTTATCATGTTAGATTAAGGTAAGGAAAATCAGGAGGAGGCTCAAATGGAGCATAAATTCTGCTACAGAGTTGGTGGACTGATTGGCTTTGTTCTGAGCCTTATATCATATGCAGTCATAAACAAGACTATTTTTTTAAATGCATTTTAGTATCAAATGCTACAGAATGCTACTGCTGATATTTTAAGAAATCTGTTTTATTTGTTGGGCAGGTAAACGTGGAGGGCATCAGTTGTGATAGGTGCAAGACTGGTGCTTTTACACTCTCTTTAAACAATCCTCATGGATGCAGTAGCTGTTACTGCTCAGGTGTGACTACACAATGTACTGAGGCAAAAGGACTGATCCGCAAGAGAGTAAGTGAATTACTAGCTGTTTCACATTTGATGAAATACTTTTGAAAATTTTGTATCTCCAAAAGGGTATTGTAACTTGACCTATCTCCTGTGTATTACTGCTTATTTTGTATTTATCTATTAGAAGTCAAAAGAATCCCAGACATTGCTTTTATAATTGTAAGTGAACAATTGAAACATGAAGTAAAATATTTAATTTGAATTGAAGTATATTTGCAGATAATGATTAAGTTGGTTTTAACTTTACTCTGCAACGTAATTGATATTCATCTTATAATTGTACTTTATGATTTGATGTACATACTATAAAACTTTGTGTATCCCTGTTTAGGGTACAAAATTTTGAAAATAGGTTTAGTAAAAGACTTTAACACTTCTTTTGTTCTGTGATATAACATTTCCTTATGGCTTTTTAAACTGGTAATCAAAGATGTAAAAGAGCAGATGACAGGCGGCACGGTGGCACAGTGGTTAGCACTGCTGCCTCACAGAGACCCGGGTTCAATTCCCGACTCAGGTGACTGACTGTGTGGAGTTTGCACATTCTCCCCGTGTCTGCGTGGGTTTCCTCCGGGTGCTCCGGTTTCCTCCCACAGTCCAAAGATGTGCGGGTCAGGTGAATTGGCCATGCTAAATTGCCCATAGAGTTAGGTTAAAAGGGGCATAAGTAGGGGTATGGGTGGGTTGCGCTTCGGCGGGTCGGTGTGGACTTGTTGGGCCAAAGGGCCTGTTTCCACACTGTAAGTAATCTAATGCAGTCGTCCAATTTCACTTCTATACAGTGAAATATTTTGAAATTGTTCACCGTCTAATTTGGATGATATTGAGTCTGTGGATGGTGCTATAATTTCAGCTGAAGGTAGTACTGGACAAGTCAGACCCCAGAGTAAACCCTGGCTGGATAGATCATAACTTTAACTTTTAATTTTTGCAATTGTGAACAAATTCACACAAGGGCTGCCAATGTATTTCAACAAAAGCACACGTTTGTAACACTAGAAAACAAACAAAGCTTTATCTACATGTAATACTATTTAAAAATATGTTAAAAATAGCAAAACAATTTTTCAACTTCTATCATAGCAATATTCCTTTCAGATATTCAATCCCTGTCAAGTTTACACTTGACTTTCTTGGTAATGATGTTTTTAGTTCACTGCTTTAAATTACTTTCTGACCTCTTAAAAAATGCCTTCACAAAACTGAAATTTTATTTCCATTTCAAAATTATAATTATTCAAATGATAATTATTCAGTTTACACATTTATAACAAGGCTGCACTATTGAATATGTTCAAGGATAAGATAGATAATTTGTTGCTCTTTCAGGGATTTGAGAAATAAAGTGACTTGGTTAAAAGGTATAATTGAGGGAGAAGATCAGCCATGATCACATAAATGGCAGAGCAGTCTGGAGGTTTATTCCTACCACTTCTGATGTTCTTATGTTCAAATTGACTATATCAGGAATCACGAGTAGGAAATGTCAGGTCAATCTATCAATATTCCAATGTAATCGGGGCCAGAGCAAGAGCATTCAGATACTCTCAGGCCAAGACAAACCTTCTCCAATTCTCAACTAACTATGGAAAATAAATATTGTGCATCACTTTTAATAGAAATTCCACTTCTGTAATTGAACATTTATTTTACATGAGAAAGAAGAATATAATGATATTGTTTGTACATTACCATTATTCTACATTTTTTGCAGAAGTTGTAGTGGAAGAAATGGACGCTGTAATCTGTAACATGGTCACATGATGCAATACTTTGTCTTCCTGTGATGAATCATTTCATACACATATTACACAACCAATAATCATTTTAATAGAGTGGGCCAGATTAAGTTACATGCTTTGATATTATTTACTGGTTCACAGTTTTTTATAGTCATGTGGATAGACAAATTTATGTAATTGTCACATAAACAAAATGAGAAATATAATGTAAAATTTAGGAAAGACTAATGTAATTATATGAAAACATATGTCGGTATATTTGGATGTAAATCAGCAGATCTAGACTTTCATTCCCATTGCTGAAGGCTGTATTTACTTAGAATTTCATGAATAGTTTGTTCATATATTTACCGTGCTGACTCCCACTCTGATATTCTTTTTCTTAGGTGACACCTAGTTTGCTTAATAATTATGCCAGCCTTGACCTGAAAAGTTACTTGTGCTTTGAATTATTGAACTATCTTTCAGTTTTCATTGAATAGAAAAAAAGCTCACCATGATTTACAGCCACATCTGGATCCAGATTTATTTTGTCTGAGTAATATGTTGCCATGAATCACTGACCTAACATTGTTCAGTTAATGTTGCTAGCACATGTTTTGCTGTTCGCTTTCAACTTGTTACAAGGCATGTTTTCATAGTCAGGACTTAACTGGAATTTTACATTCTCAGCACATCTAACAACTATCTTTTTTTTTCTCTTGAAGCTGATGCTGAATCCTGACCAGACTGTACTGAAAATAGTAAATAAATTCAATGACCGTGAAACAACCGATGGTGTCTTTCATCAGCATCCAGAGATAGTAGCTAATGTAGATGTAGTAATTAAACACCTTCTGTATGAGCCTTTTTACTGGAGACTTCCAGAGCAGTTTGAAGGTGAAAAGGTAATTAACTTCTCAACTTCATATTAAAATGATAATGTTACTTAAAATTACTTACCAAACTGACTGAAGAATTCAATCAACTATCTCAAATGTGGAAATGTCAAGTACAATGAATGAAGTTATGATAGTCTCCATGATATGTACATGGTTGGAAGAGTTACATTTCTGGTTATGGTGATTTGGAGGTGCTGGTGTTGGGCTGGGGTGTACACGGTTAAAAGTTACACAACACCAGGTTACAGTCCAACAAGTTTATTTTGAAGCACTAGCTTTCGGAGCGCTGCTCCTTCATCACCTGGTGCCACAAGCCCCTGATGAAGGAGCAGCGCTCCGAAAACTGGTGCTTCAAAATAAATCTGTTTGACTGTAACCTGGTGTTGTGTGATTTTTAACTTTTGGTAATGATAAACATCTCTAATAAGAAGTTCAGTACACTACCTGACCTCATAAAGGAACAGACTGATCCAATCTTGTAATTAGGGTTTCATTTTAATTGCTAAAATCTGCTGGATTGGGGTTATGTCAGAGGCTAAGATGCAAAACTCTGGAACAGAAATCAATCCACGTTGAACCTGATCGCTTCTGCTTTTAATGAAGACTGGCCAAGATGTGGGTTGTGAATTCATTTAGAGGATTTAATTATCATATACAATAGTCATTTGATTATAATGATGCTTTGTGCCTTTGTTTTAACAGTTATTCTGATTTTTCTCATCCATATATGGTTGGGTTTCCCAGATTTCAGGAAACTTGGTAGCTTGAATAAGAAAGGTTGAATGTCTTTATAGCCGGGAGGATCATGTTCATTTATTCCAGGCCCAACAAGCAACTCAGTAAACCTTCCCCAACCCTATCACTCCGGTTACCTCACTGCCTTCCTTCCAATACCATCATCTATACCAACCGCTTGCTCCCCATACCACAATCGGACCCATCCCCACAACTGGGAACCCCACCTCCTATTATCTCACTTCCCCAGTAATCTACTGTCCTAGGTTTCAGCACTGTGAGGCAGACTTCCCACACAAAATACTTCTAGCCTGTGGGTAAGAAACTCAGAAAAAATATTTAAAGCAAGCCTGTAACCTGCAATTAGATTGGTACAACTGGGAAATGTGCTGTTATCGCAATCTCTACTGGAGTGTTTAGATGGCAATTGCTTTATATTTTGCTCAGATAGCACCATTAAATAACTTTGGTTACTGGCATTTAAAGCCCTGTGTTTTGTTATGTGATTTTAATGAAATTCAAGCATTATGTGTTTAAAGAAATGTTCTGACGTGCTAACATTTTTTAAGATTGCAACTTAATTTTTGAAACAAGATTCAGTACTGTAGCTTTGTCGAGCAGGTTCAGAACTGATGCAACTACAGAATAAGATTATCTTCAAAAGGGTATTCAAAATGATGATGGAGATTTCTAATGAATTACTCCATTACATCTCTCAATATGAAAATTGTGAATGAACTTCATGTTTGCTCTGAGTCGTGATTTGGAAAGTATTAGCCAAGTGTGAAGTTTAAAATGTCTTCTTCACATTCAGCTGACAGCCAAACAATTTTTTTCTTACCATGATTAGCCAGAAGGTGACAAAATTGTTGAGCAAACAATATTTGTTGTAATTTTTAATCACTAATCAGGAAACACTATCACTTACCAAGTTATCTTAATACGCCTCAGTTGTCAGACTGTATCTCAGTGAGGGAACCTCATTGTTCCTAGCTCTGAGCCAGAAGGTGTGGGTTCAAACCCCACCTCCTCTAGAGGTGTGTCGTAACATCCTTGAATAGATTGATTGGAACTATTTGTAGTACCAACAGTAAATTGTCAGATTACAAGATGAACAATATGTTACCCTTGTTTAGATTCTCCCAGCAATAGGGTGAAGGTTCACTTGACTGTTCCCTGGGTTGAGAGAGTTGTCTGTGATGTATGACTGAATAAATAAAGTCCATATTCTCTAGAGTTTAAAAGAGTGAGGTGTGATCTGACGGAAACATCCAAGATTCTGAAAAGGCTTAAGATGCTGAGAGGTTACTTACCCTGCTGAGGAATCTTGAAAACAGGGACACAGCCTTAGGATAAGGAATCAATCATTTAGTACTGGGTTGACAGGATTTTTTTTAAATAAAAGGATTGTGAGTCATAGTAATCCTCTCAATACTACACTGGAGTTTCAGCCTCAAGTTTGGTTTTTGAACTTGCAATTGGGACTTGAATTCTCAATTTCTGCCTCTGAAGCAACTGTGCTAGGAATGGAGCTAAAGCTTGCACAGTAGATCAGATGTTCAACAGTGAGTGGTTCGCCCCCATGCACTCAAAGCCTTTTCACTATGTACATGAGGGAACAACACCACTTGCAAGTTCCTTTCTAAGTTACACTCAATAGTCACTTGGTACTACATCGCCATTCCTTTATTGTCACTGGGACAAAAATGTGCAACTCCCTTCCTAATAGCACTGTGTGTACCTACACCAGAGGGATTTCAGATTAGACTTAAGCATTGTCTTCTCAAGTGAAATTAGGGATGATCAACAAAACCCTTCTTCAGTGATGTTTACATTAATGCTGCTGTGAGGGTGTAGAGTAGTTGTGCATCCAGCTGATTTGGACTAAAGTAGAAAAGACTTCTGCAAAGCCCCAAGGTAACACTATTCTCTAAAATTGATTATCTTAATCCAGTTAAGATCGGAAGCCATACTAAGAGACTGTAATGGAGTTTATTACAGCTTTGCAAGTGGACGTTCCACCAAGGCCTAGCAGAAATGGATGCAATTCCTGGTAGCCCGAAGACATCCACCATATATAGCACTTGACAAAAGGGCTTGTACTGAATTCACCCACAAGTGTTCATAAAGATGTTGCAAATGAAATGGAATTCTGGAAGCACTAACTGCTGGCCCTTCCAGAGATGACTATCTTGCTTTCTGTTATCTGTAAGTGTTTTGCAAACTGTGTTTAGTACTCAAGAACTCAACGCAATGTATTCAACTGACCTGTCATTTTGCCTCATTTTGTTTGACAGCTCAAAGCATATGGTGGCAAGTTGAGATACGCCATTTATTTTGAAGCTCGAGAGGAAGTGGGTCAATCCACCTATGAACCACAGATTATTATGAGAGGTGGGCCCACAGGAGAGTTGACCATTGTACGACATGTATCTGCTCCTCAAATCGGTCAGTTAACCAGGCACGAAGTGGAGCTCACTGAGGTATTTATATACATTTGCAACACCTTATTTATCATTTTTTACTGATACAACAATTATCTATCCCTATCTTTTGGCCTGGATATTAAAAGCATCAGGTTACTTAGATTGGTAGAGGATTGTAGGTGAAGTTTCTGAGTTGAAGCAAACTGTTCAGTTTTTTACAAACTGCTTGCTCCAAAGTCAACCTGAGTAGTCAGGTTTGACTACTAGTCCTTATAATGGAAGGAAGATCATTGATGAAGCAGCTATGATGAAGGAACTGTTGATTTCAGGTATGCTGCTCAATTCTGAAGGAGCCAGGACCTAAATTCCCAGCTAGAAATATGGAGCACAGATCTCATGGAAAAAATAAGAACTGAGTGGCAATCTGACAGAATTTGCCAATCCTTCAAAAATTAGGCCTTTACCATTGCTGGCTGCGTGTTAATCTGACACATTGCCCCATGCAGATGTTCTGTTGTCCAGTTGCACCCTAATAATGAACATTAAAGTCTAGACAGATAGCTCAAAACCTCACTTCGAATTAATTCATTTAAGTAAAGCATCTATGTCATAATTAGCTTTGAGAACAGAATTAAAAAAAAGGTTATTCTTGCATTAGAATTTGGAACAGTTGAATTGCTAAACTTATCTTCATTAATGCTTTCATTTATACAGTGCTTTGTAAGATTTAATGACCTCAAAGCACTTTACACAATTATTTTGAATGCAGTCGTAGCAGTTTTGTGGGAAAACACTGTAAACAAATGTTACACATTCATGAAACAAATGACCAGTTAATTCATTTTGTTATGCCATTAGTATCCTAATGAATGTTGATCAGAATTTCACATTCTGCCTCAATTGATGGCTTGGGAGCATTGATGTACACCCTAACTACCAGAGTCCTGGTTTAAGAGTTCTGACATTTCAAGCCTTCCATTCTGTCTTGATGGTAGTGATGCAGATTGCTGAAAGAGGCAGGATGATTAGCATCCATCTTTCTTGCATTCCTGGTTTTCTGGTCATTATTGTAGAATTTTATAGAATCCTTACATTGAGGAAGTAGGCCATTTGGCTCATTGTGTCCACAACGATCCTCGAAAGAGTATACCACCCAGACCTACCCGCTACCCTATTTTGCAATTTTGCATTTTCCATGGCTAATCTATATTGCCTACACATCCCTGGACATTATGGGCTATTTAGCATGGCCAATCTGCCTAACCTGCACATTTTTGGATTGTGGGAGAAAACTGGAGCACACGGAGGAAACCCACGCAGACATAGGGAGAATGTGCAAACTCCACACAGATGGTCGCTTGAGGATGGAATCGAACCCATGTCCCTGGTACTGTGAGGCAGCAGTGCTAACCACTGAGTCATCGTGCCACCATACTGCTCGTAAAATCAATTGTTGATGCACATACCTGATTCCTGTCTTCTGATATTGTACTCTTATCAGAAACAATTCATGTCACAAGTAGAATATTGCATTTTCAAGGTTAATGTCATCTGAAAGTTGACATTTTCGATAATGCAGCATTCCCTCAGTACAGTAACCCATGATTCATGTGCAAAATCAATTCAATCTTGACAATTCTTGTTAAATTTGGAATTGAACAAATTGTATTTTCTTTGTGAAATGTTTCATTGGGCTGTATAGTTACCCTTCACACCTGTGCAATACAATAACTTAGTCAAAAATTATCAGATAAATTTTTCCAGCGATACGTTCCTGGCACGATCCATGGAGAATAAAATTACAATTTTGCACGCTTACCCCTATTGGGGTCTCAAGAAACACCGATCATCACTGGGTGTATAGTTACATTTTGATGTGGAAACTCAAGTCAGAGATTTTGCATTCATTTTTTTTTCTCTTTTATTTTCTTTTTTTGAGCCCTTTTCCTCCAAGCACTCCCCAGCCCCACTGGGTTTGAAATAACTGCAGAGCGGCCAGTGTCCTGTCACCAAGTCACCCTTCATTTACTAGTGCACAGTACAATTGGCTGTAGCCAGCCAGCTCGGAGTCAGTTCTCAACTGAGGAGATTCTAATCTCCTGGGTTATTTTTTCGCATGTCTAAGTGCAAGATGCAGCAAAAGCACCAAGTGTACATAACTTAATTACTGCTCCACCACCAGGAGAATCACCCATGTGACCAAGGAACCAGTGACAAACAAAGCCCAGAGCGAGCAATGCGAGTTTTCCCATTCATAATTGATCATTCATTCAATTAGTTAGCTACTATTGGGCTCAGGGGAGGAGGTGAAATTACCCAATTCTTTTCTATAAATAATCTCTCAAATATTTTTTCTTTAGCATGATTGGAAATATGACAACTCACCAGATGGCAGACCTGTGTCTCGCAAAGACTTCATGGATTTGCTGTATGACATTAATTCCATTCTCATCAAGGCATCCTATGGGACGTTCATGAGACAAACCAGGTATAAACAGAAGCCAACATATAAAATTAAAATGCTAGGTTTGAAAGTCCAGCTTCTGGATCAAAAGGTCTTCACGTTGCAACTGATTTTCGAGATCTTCTACTCCTGGGATGAAGAACTGCCATAATCGGAATGCTTATATGAACTTGTCAGTAAAGACATCTTTGCTGAAGTAATTTGCAAGATGCAAATCAGTCAAAATTGTATTGTTTGGGATACAAGGAGGGTGCAAACAACCTTAGCCAAAAATTTACATTGAAAAATAGGATATTGAAATAAATTTTAAAAAGGTATTTGGTCAGGCTGGGGTCAGTCATGATTTCATTGAATGCTGGCACAAGCTTGAGCTGCTAAAAAGCTGCACCTGTTCCTGTGATCCTATCGCTATTTGTATAGTTGGAGTAGGTACTTTAGATATTTGAGATTTTGCTAACATACTGGTGATATGTATGCTCCAGCAGCACGTTTCACTTGATCAGATTCCTTCATGGGATGCATTTATTTAGACGTCTTGCTTCATTTATTGGTTAATCGTCCATGTGTTGTAAAGTTTTAGTAGAATCTATCAGATTAAGAGGCTGTTTCATTTGTCAGAGATGTTTACCAAAATACGAAGATTCTTCCATTTTAATAAATCATTATACCAAGTTGTACAAATCAGGAATGACATTTGTCTGTACAAGACTTTTATGGAATTACATTAACTGAGAAAAATTACTTTTTCTCTCCCATGGACAGTGTAGAATTTCACCCAGTTTGTATTATTAGGGAAAGCAGTGTTTAGAAAACACTCCTACTCAAATTCAGCATGACTGATTTGATGGAGAATAATGAGTTTTAGCTCCAACAGCTTGTCAAGTTATCAGAAACATGCAATCTGGTTAAATATACACAGATTAATGATAGTAACATCAAAATGTAGGAAGATTTAATTTATAGGCAACATTGTTGATTCAAGATGTTTAACACAAATTTCATTTTTTTCTTTCAATGTCAATCCAGAATCTCTGAGATATCTATAGAAGTGGCTGAAGCCAGTGATCGCTACGTCCAGGCTGAACATGCCCAACATATTGAGCAATGCTTTTGTCCAGAAGGTTATTCTGGCCTGTCATGCCAGGTAATGTCAATGGTTGTTAGAGCCTATGGTGGCAATGAAACAAAGGGTAAAGGCAAACATAAAGGTTCACTTTTGTAAAGATGAATGAAACAAAAGCTAAAATAAATATGAATGAATAGATAATTGTCAAATAATACTCTGGTGTGAACAGGTTTTTATATCAGGACAGGTTTCAAGCACTTTGTTAATTTGTTGACTTTTTTTTGATGGTAATGATAGCTTCTATGAAGAAATTTGTACGAACTTTCAAACAATGAACCAAAATCATGGTGACAATTAGCTGTCTCTATCATTCTCTGAAAATAATTTGGAAAAGTCATTTCTATATGTCAAAACCCAGAACTTGGCTTCAGGCATAAGAACTTATCTCACAACCTACAGAACTCAGATGCTAAGGGAATTCATGTGAAATTGAAAAATTATAACTTTGTTTTTGTTCCTTTGTAAGAAGTGCAAAATCCAACATTCAGTCAGACTTAAAAGCAATATTATATTCTATAATCTTAGTTTTAGTAATAAAACATACAGTTATCTATAATCACCAACGAGACTGACCCATCCCCAAGAGAGTTTACCAAATGCAAATGACTCTTTAAATATACACCAAACCAGAAAAGATAGATGACGGGAGGCAAGCAAAACATGGCATTCTGTCCATTGTTATTCATGCAACATGATGAAAATTTATTCTAGCAAGTAGGAATTTTAAGAAGAATTGAAGCCATGAACATTGATTTAATTCACGTGTGTTACACAAACAAGCTTTGCTTGATAATCTTTTCTTTATTCATTCACAGAATGTGGGTGTCACTGGTCAGGCCAGCACTTATTTCTCATCCCTAATCACCCAGAGGGCAGTTAAATTAGTGATACTAACCAGCTTTAGAATTATTAATTATATTTTTGTCAAGCACATTTTTCAAAATGCCTTTTTTGATCTGGCTAATAAGTGAGACGTAATGGATTTTTTATTTTACACATGCTGGGCAATGAATTTGTTTTATGAATAGCAAAGCTATGTATTTATTGACACTAATCAGCCCACAAGCAATTTGGGTGGCATTTAATGCTGGCCAAGAGAATGGTGAAAGAAGTTGGCAGGGTAGCACATGAACTGTAGAATTGTGAATTGGTGTGGAATGGAAACACCAAATTATTCCGTTTCAGGGAATGTAGATGACGTGGACAGCAAAGCCAACATCATGTGGAGGGAAGCTAATAAAATTAGTTCTGCATAAAATGAATACTCTTAAACCACAACATTTGGCAATTAAATGCTACCTAAGCAATTAAATTGGCAGTGCAGGAGATTCATGGGCCATTCCTTTCACAACTGGATAAATTTGGTGATGATTAGGTGAATCAGTCCTCAGGGTAGATGGTGAACTGGTTAGAGCTGCCTATCACTGCTGAGAGGTTGTTGTGCATGAAGGGAGAGGAAGCTGAAAGGGAGATCAAGTGCAACTCTGAGATTAACACCAAGGTGAGTTTCACTAATATCTGAATGGGCATCATTCAGCTTCAGGCACAAAATGTTTGCTAAGGTCAGGTTGGCATCATAGAGCACGACCTTATGAAGACTCTGCTCTCTGTTGAGCTTCTGGAGCTAGAATGGATCCCTTCCATCTGGAGCCTCAAATGGAGGTGAAAATGCATAGAGGAAAGATAGAATTGAGGGTAGTTGAAGTGCAACCAGAGGAGCGACAAGGGTCGTTAACTATACCAGCACCAGATGCTGATGGCAAACAGGAGAAAGGCTATCAGGACCCAGTCCCATTCAGAGTAATGAAATGTTTCAGAATCCCCTGCCCTTGTTTTAACTAGCTGAAAATATTGGAGGTACATTGCCAATTGCAGCTGGGGATATCTTCAGAGGCATTCACAGAACACAGATGCCTTGTGACCCACTGGTCTGGAAGGAATCCAATATTACTGGCAGTAAAAGTCACAGCAGCATTAAATATCTGTATCAACAATCCTTTTGAACTGTTGGTTTCTACTCAGCAGAAGCCAAAATGAGCTTGTGCACTGGCAGTGCAATGTCATCCCACCAATGCATGGAATTAGTGACCTGTTGTGTGACATGAGCCAGTCTCCCATAGGCTGTATCTTAGAGCACCATTTTCGGAGAAATGTCTTTCAGGTGTTGACACTATCTCCCACATTGATTTTAGCTTTTCATGTGAATTGGTCTTTCTTTCAGTACACATGAAAGATTCTGATCACTTTACACCATAAACTGCCTTAGAATGATTTGTCAGATTAACAGTTCAGCCATCTTCTGAAATTTGCCTTTCACTTGGTTTATTCTGAACCTCATTGATGTATTAGTATTCATGCACATTCTTTAACACCTTTATTGTCAGTGTTGTACTGTTAAATGGTCTTTCTGATATTCTGTGTTTTGGTCTGGAGTCTGGCTAGGCCTTTGAAACAAGATTTCCTGCACATGTATGCCCAGTGTTTGGTTGTGCTGCCTGCTTTATGAATGTAGATGGGTAGCTGAGCAGATGACATCTGTTGAGGATTTGTTGATTTGGTGCACTTTGCTGACTATAACAGTAGTGTTGGCTGCACCTAAGGCATGGAATTATTATTGACCTGCTAACATAGCTTCATACTTCTGTCCATTATCAAATTGTTTGTTAATGGTCTAGCCCATTCTTTTGACCAAAAGATCATTCCTGAAGGCTTTAATTGGTGTCAAGGTGATGACTAACTTGGCAGGTCACTCTGACAATTCCTGTTCAGGAAAAAAAATCACACTCTCATGTCCTTTGCTGCAGCATCTTCTGAGAAACTGATCAATAGACTCTTGAGGTTGCTGTCGAAATGACAAGAGTTGGAGTGTATTAATCCAGAAGTTAACCCTTTATTTGAGCTTGTCTTCAAGAACCTTCCAGAACTTTTCTAGATATTTCCAGTTATGTACGGAAAGACTGGATGTGTTAGTTCTGCAAAACCCATCTTTGTCAATGATGGGTATGCTTTGTAGAACACTTTTCTTGGAATCATCTATTGGTTGGACTGCAAACTACGACTGATGTTATCTGAACAGTCTTAATTCAGCAAGGGTGTTACTGGATGCCACACCAATAATGAGATTTCTGCTACTCTTTATTCTGCCTTAGAGGTCTTGGACCGTATCCCCTTCAACTATCTGTCCCTGACTATGTCAGTGTAAATTAAAACTGATCTATCCTCCTTACGAAAAGACAACAGCTGGATCCACTGTCAGAAACAGAGCATTCTAGCTTTCTGTACATCACTGAACTTATGTTCCAGCTCAAGAGTACACTTCACAAATTACAGCAAGAACATCTTGAGATCAAATTGTGAAAATGTGAATATGCTGGACTAGAGAAAGGACGTATTTTCTATCCCTTTCTCTCTTTGGTTGGACACATTTCAACATAGTCTTCCTGACAGCCCTGCAGTTGGTGGACACAGAGATAGTGAGGTTGAAATCAGTTGGACTTGGGAATCCAAACTCAGCTTCCTTAATCAGCACATTCATGAGAAAGGATGGGAACAATAGGAATAGCCAGTCACCTATCCATGATGTTTGGATTGTTGGGCAGTGGGGATATGCTGTGAAAATTGAGGTTTGGTTAAGTATAGAGTGTTAGAATTTATCTTCCAACTTTGTTCGATTTGCCATTTTGTCCAGGGGCGTGGAGGGGAATCCAGCTGTATGTGCACAACTAAAATGAGCAACAGCAAGTTTGCCATGGTAAAGTAGTTTAAAATGTAGGCAACACTTGAACGAACCAAACTTTTCATCAGTGTATTCTACTCCTTTTTGGAAACATTATGTGCTGATGTTGATCAAAGGTTCAAAAAATTGTTAGTGTTCCTGGTTGATATCTCTTGCCAAAGTCCATCACAGAACATGAAAAATGTTTAAAAACTAACAATGCCTTTTGTTTCCTTATCCTTCAGGATTGTATGCTTGGTTATTACAGAGTACCATTGAGATCAACAATCAGAGAGCACAGACCGGTGACATGGAGCTGTGTCCAATGTCAGTGCAATGGCCATAGTGACATTTGTGACAGCAAGACTTCAGTTTGTCAGGTACCAAAATGTCGATTACTGTTTATTACTTCTTACGTTTTGATCAAAGTCGCTGTAGAAATTGATTTCTAGCAAGTTTTTAAAACATTTGTTGCCACCATTATAATATTGGGAGAAGGCTTATCTTATTCAAGATCCAACACCAGATTTTTGCTTTAGTTTGTTTTTAAGAAATTAAGCTCAGACGTGAAGGAGGCTTATTTTTATACAATTCAAATCATTTTTAATATCTTACCAAAATTGTCTAAAGTAAAAGGTCGAGTGACCATACTCTTCAACGATTCGGAGATGCCGGTGTTGGACTGGGGTGTACAAAGTTAAAAATCACACAACACCAGGTTATGGTCCAACAGGTTTAATTGGAAGCACACTAGCTTTCGGAGCGACACCTGATGAAGGAGCGTCGCTCTGAAAGCTAGTGTGCTTCCAATTAAACCGGTTGGACTATAACCTGGTGTTGTGTGATTTTTAACTTTATACTCTTCAACAGAAGAGATTACTTGTGGTGAGTTTAACCTGAGGGCCAGCGTTCTTCAGGAGAATGGTGAAGTTCAGAAGTAGGGACCTTCATGGTGATCAGGAATTGAACCACTGTTGGCCTCACTCTGCATCGTAAACCTACCATCAAATCAACTGAACTAACTGATCCTCTGGCTGAAAAAGTAGTCTGCAGAAAATATTCATATCATACAAGTGCCAGGTCAAGACAATCTCCAGCAAGAAAAAGCCATATCCTTTCACCGGAAGCTTAAAAGGATAGGCCTTGTCAACAGTGGAGCCTGGCACTCTGCAAGAACAAAGTCAGAGTCAGACTGCTTAACAGTCTACAAGGCACAAATCAGGATTGTGATACTTACTCACTTGGGACAGTGAAAGCTCTGCTGCCTGATTCAATATTCTTCCAGTCACTACTGGCGCACTATGGTTGCAGTACATCTGTCTACAAGAGGGATGGGCAATAAATGCTGGCCTAGCCATCAATTTTCTTCTTTATTGCATCACAGGATGGGGGCAACGCTGGCTAGGCCAGCATTTATCACCCATCCCTAATTGCCCATAAACCAGTTGAGAGTCAACCACATTGCCATGGGTCTGGAGTCATATGTAGGCAAGACCAGGTAAGGATGGCCGTTTCCTTCCCTTAAAGACATCAGTGAACCAGATGGGTGTTTCCAAAAATCAATACATGGTCATTATTTGACTCTTAATTCCAGATTTTTATTAAAATCAAATTCCACCATCTGCCATGGTGCAACTTTTAAGAGAGAAGGGAACTTTATTTGTGGAAGGATGGGAGTGGTAGGATCTTTTGTGCCCATCAGAGGAATCACAGTAACCCCATACAACATATTCTATCTTTAATTTTTGCCGACCTTAACCTTGAATCCTCTCAAATTCCCATCTCCCTCAACCTCAGCCTAACAGTCAGCTCCCAATCATACTTGGAGTTACCTTCAGTCTGGCTGCATGACCTCCTTCCCTTCAGAATCTGCCTGCAGTTCCAGCAGCGGCCACCATTGAAACTTGGTGCTGTGGAGACTACAGAGTTGTTAGCCAGTCAAATAGACTGGCAGCTGTCTGGAGTGGGCCTTCCTCTTCGGATGGTGATGGAAGGTGTACCCTGAGCCCTTTGACTCCCATCAGGATGTAAAAAGGCTGCAGGATAGTCAGTGTATTTGTAGTTCAGTTCTCAAATGCTTTTATCTTTGGGATGGAGAACACAATGATCCCACAAAATCCAACTCTTGTAACAGTCAGCTTTCAGATTGAAAATTGAATGGTCTAAAGAAGACATAAATGGAGAATAAAAATACCATACCTATATTCATATGATAGTTCACAAAGTTAAATTTCTCAAGGCAATTTACCAAAGTGGAGAATGAGAAGGAAATGGCCAATTAAAACACAAAGCTGTGCAATTTGGACTTGGAGAAAAAGATAGCAAGCCAAAACGATTTCTGTAATATTTGTCAACTTACAAGTGTGGATACTGAAGCATTTTCACTTATTACTAGCTGCCAGTCCACTTCTATGGCTGACAAAGTAATCAGATATTAACATGGAATCCAATGGGATGTATGTTATAATGTCACATAGACTGCATGTATAATAGAGGTCTTATGACTATGGCAAGCTGCTAGTACACTAAGTACCATTGTTATTCTCCAAATACATTCTTTAATTTATTTTAGGAGGTTTTTATTTCTTTAGCTTTCATTTTTAATTTGTCTTTCTGACTTGTGGTTTCTCTCTCGGTCCAATCTCAATTTCTCTTTCTGTTGTAGCATAGAATTTGTCCACACTAATTCACATTCCTTCTTGTCTACTTTAAATCCTTTTAATCTCAGTGGAGGAGGTAGATTGTTTTTCTCAGTTTACCAAACCATTGCACTTGTTATACCATCATGAACTCACAATTCAGCCAAATTAATTGGCAAAAATGTTTATGAAACTTGCATACACACTAGCAAGTTTAACAGATCACACTCCAGCAAAATATGAACCATTGTGAATTATCTTTCTGTGGAAAGAAACTATTGATACACTGCCAACAAAGAAATTACATACGCTGCATCTTCTCTTAGCAACAATCTTGATACAAAAAGCAATTTTTCAACAATGGAAAATACGTATATTTCCAGTAAGAAAAATGATTATTCTAAACAGTTCAACCATTTTTACAATAGCAGTCAAATGCAAGATCACATAACTTCAAATTCAAATCAGACGTTTTTCAAGAACTTACTGTCTCGGCCTGTGTTATTTGAAGTTTACAAAAGCAGATTTTGAGTATTTGGCTGCTGACAGTCCTTCTTTACTACACAATAAATCATTGGGCATGTAAAATGATAAAGGACAGGAAGAAGTTTTCTACTGAGTTAATAAAAAGACTTGATTTTGCCACTCTGAAAAATTCAGGATTTTTTTCACCTCAGAATATGAATAAAAAAAGTCTTTCTCAAATGACTTCAGAGCATTTTCCTGTGAACTACTTGGATATACTTTGATGAGGAGGCGCCGGTGTTGGACTGGGGTGGACAAAGTTAAAATTCGCACAACGCTAGGTGATAGTCCAACAGGTTTGTTTGGAAGTACTAGCTTTTGGAACACTGCTCGTTCATCAGGTAGCTAGTGGGGCAGGCTCATAAGATGCAGAATTTATAGCACAAGATCATAGTGTCATGAAACTGATACGATATATTGAACAAACCTAGATTGCTGTTAAGTCTTTCACCTTTTAGAATGGGTTGCAGGTTTCAATTCATTAACATGTAAATCCCAGAACTTCATTCAAGTCACATTCCTGAGCTAACTTAAGGTTTCTCATACACCCTCTCTAATGTGCACGCTGTCTCTCAGGCACACACATACACACCCCGCCTCACTCACACCCATGCGTACACCTTCTCACAGGCTTATACTCTGTCACACTCATGCACACACTCACACTCACACACGCGCATGCACTCACACTCGCATTCTCTCTCACACGACACACTCTCTCTCTCTCTGCCACACATGCATGCACACTTACATATAAGTCTAATGGGTGATTTTGCATTTCCAGAATTGTATTTGCAGATACTTTCTACTTTGCTCAAAAGGCACACAGTCTGCAAACTGCCAATGCTGGCAAGCAATCCATGTGACATTTTATAAATTCCTACTTTGGAAATAGAACCAGTCTGACTCAAGATTGGAATATAGACAGACTCTAATCTCACATCTTAAATGCATTGTCTGAGCTGAGATGTTACCTTTTCTTTATAAAACTTTGTTATCTCAGGAATATGACCTGAAAGAAGTGATAGGATTTACATATTAATGAACTGACTTGAACCCACGCTAAAAAAATGACTTAACAGCAATCTAGGTTTGTTCAATATATCGTATCAGTTGCATGACACAATGATCTTGTGCTATAAATTCTGTGTCTGATGATCCTGCCCAACTAGCTACCTGACAAAGGAGCAGCGCTCTAAAAGTGAGTACTTCCAAATAAACCTGTTGGACTATAACCTGGTGTTGTGTGATTTTTTAACTGGATACACTTTGTTCAAGATGTCAGTGATAATATATTTTCCAAACTATTGTCTTTTTTGTTTGAAAGTAACAAGTGAACATTGTCTGAATTGAAGGTGCTTAGATTTATAAATATCATCTAATGGATAATTATAATAAAGACAAAAACTTTTGCTGAGCAGAATCTTTTCTCTGTCAGAATTGTCGTGACAACACTGCTGGTGCGCATTGTGAGGTGTGTGCTCCTGGATACTATGGAATAGTAAGAGGATCTCCAAATGACTGTCGTCCTTGTGCTTGTCCTCTTCAAATCTCTGGTAACAAGTAAGATTTTAGCATTGTAATGCTTCAGATGCCAGTGGTAAGATTTATGAGACAATATCATCTTGAATGTTTGTGTTGTCCTCACGATCACTAATCACAACTTGAGGAAATCAGAAGACCCAATGAGGCAGTTCTTTTTAGGAAGTTGCACCATTCTTCGAGATTCACTGTGGCTGCTAAACTCAAATTTAAGACTATCTGTGGAATTTGCACTTACTAAAATTATTAATTGAAAGATATAAAATGATTAACATAAAATACAAAAACCAATTCAACTGAAGCAGTGACTTCCCAAAGCCATCCTAACACTTTGCTTGCACAAAACATTACACTTTTTGTGTATCATTGAAAATGCTAGTTCATCCCTTCACATCTTTTTTCAAAATGCTGATGTTTTGCATTCTTGATAGTCCGTCTTGTAAGCCTCTTCCAAATAAACTGGCTTCATTTTGCTGTGAGGCAACAGACTGTTCCATCCCAGGATGAACTGTGGCAGATTTTGATCTGGTCTTCACTAAATCTCACCTGTTCTGTTGGGACATGAATGCAAAGTAGCAATCAGCAACCACAGGCTGGTCAAGCATTCTCATCATAATCTGTGGGTAATAAGCTCAGTGTTTGTACAATTGCCAATCTGAGATGAGGGAGTTCAGTGTTGACCGGAGAATGAACCTAGGATCTGTGTCCTTTTATTGCTTAGGCACAAACTTAAACAACTTTCCCTTGTTGTTCATTCAGGGGATGTGGACATTGCTGGCTAGTCCAGCATTTATTGCATTTCCCTAATTGTCCAGAGAGCACTTTGGAGACAACTACATTGCTTTGGGTCTGGACTCACATGTCGGCTAGACCAAGTAAGGATGGCAGATTTCCTTCACAAAAGGACATTTGTGAACCAGTGGGTGTTTCTACCTCCCCACCCCACAAACCCCCACCCCCACAATAATTGACAATAGCTGTTTTGTATTGTATTCAGACTTCACCATCCACCAAAAGTCCCCAGAACCTTTGCCTGGGTGTTTGGATGACTAGTCCATTCATGACTTCACCACAATGGCACTTCCTCTCCCCTCCTGAACCACAAAGAGACTCTCCATTTGAAATTTATTGATTGACATATTATCATAAAAATAATGAAGCAGGAGATCAGAAAATTCCTTCCCACCTCATCTATATTTTAGTGATAGTGTTGAGTTTGCCATCGGCACAGGTCAGTAACCACCCCCTCTCACAAACTCAAAGATGAATACATCTCTGTTCTTTTCCCCTGATTTTTGTTTGTGGGAAAATAGGGATTCCCTTGGGGCAAATATTTTATCTTGTGCATCAATATTCTCATTATCTGTGGTTAAAACAACTCAAAATGTTTTAGTGAGGACCAAGGATTTAATTTGTTGAGACAGTAGTGGCCTCAGTTTCATTCAGACTTTTCAGTGTCAGTTGAACCTGTCAGCTGCCTGATGGAACAGTTTTATTTGTGTTGTGGATGAAATGAATGTTGACCATTGTTGCACTTTCAATGTGCTATTATAGAAGGAAGAATAATCCTGCAGTACAAAGAAATTGCCTCAACTTTCAACCCAAGCCTGCAAGGAAAACTGTGTTCTTACTTAAAGTGTTGATGTTATTTTTATATGTATGCAGTCTAGCATTTATTGTTACTATTGAAAATGTAAGTAGTATATCTTTAGATTAGTTTGTTAAATATTGAGCTTTCGTTGACCATTTGTATTTAATTATTTTCAGCTTTAGTCCTACCTGTGTTATAGAAGGACATAATGCTTATCGTTGCAATGCATGTAAAGAAGGATATGAGGGCCTGCACTGTGAAAGGTAAAAAGCCATTCTAATCATTGTATGTAAAGTAATAATTCAAGGAGTTTTAAGAAGTGTTAATAAAATTAAATAAATATAGTGTAGTAAATAATTCCAAGGCTTGACAGACATATTTTCTTTAAACATTATAATGCTTAAAATCTTTTTAATAAATCAACTCCTTATATACATTAGCAATGAAATTAGGGGACTTAAAGATAAAAGGATTGGATGGTTTAGGCTGGAAATTTGAGGACGTGGTTTGATGCCAGACAAGTAAGAGAGCATTTTCCACTAATTGGATGTTGCAGTGGAGATTGGTGCATTGCTTTATAATAGAATCTCTACAGTGTGGAAGCAGCACATGGCGTCCCTTTGAGGAGCATCCCACAAAACCCATCCAGACACCCTACCTTATTCCTGAATATCCCATGATTAATTCACCGAGCCTGCACATCTCTGGGCACTGTGGGCAATTCAGCATGGCTAATTCTAAAAACCTGCATATCTTTTGACTGTGGGAGGAAACCGGAGCACCCTGAGGAAACCCACACAGATACAGGGAGAATGTGCAAACTCCACGCAGACAGTCACTCAAAGTTGAATTGAACCTGGTTCCTTGACACTGTGATGCAGGAGTGCTAACCACTGAGTCACCATGCCGCCCTTTAATATTACTGTCCTCAAGGATTTTGGGTATTTCCAGTATAACAGAGAAGTTATTGGTTTTACTGACGCAGGCCCTTTAAGAAAACAATGAGACTGAAATATTGTTGGACTGAGAATGCAGACACACTTAATACTGCTTGTGGCCCTGCAGGCACCAGAAATGGTGGGCTAGTCATGGGTAATATCCAAATTCCTCTTATTCAAAGAGAGCTGTGATCTATATGGACTTCAGGAAGGCATTTGACTAGATTCCCCATGGGAGATTGACTAACAAGATTAGATCTCACGGAATACAGGGAGAACTAGCCACTTGGATACAGAACTGGCTCAAAGGTAGAAGACAGAGGGTGGTGGTAGAGGGTTGTTTTTCAGACTGGAGACCTGTGACCAGTGGAGTGCCACAAGGATCGGTGCTTGGTCCACTATTTTTTGCCATTTACATAAATGATTTGGATGTAAGCATGAGAAGTACAGTTAGTAAGTTTGCAGATGACACCAAAATTGGAGGTGTAGTGGACAGCGAAGACGGTTACCTCAGACTACAACAGGATCTGGACCAGATGGGCAATTGGGCTGAGAAGTTGCAGATAGAGTTTAATTCAGATAAATGCAAGGTGCTGCATTTTGGGAAAGCAAATCTTAACAGGACTTATACGCTTAATGGTAAGGTCTAGGGAGTGTTGCCGAACAAAGAGACTTGGAGTGCCGGTTCATAGCTAATTGAAAGTGGAGTCGCAGGTTGATAAGATTGTGAAGAAGGCATTTGGTATGTTTTCCTTTATTGGTCAGAGCATTGAGTACAGGAGTTGGAAGGTCATGTTGCGGCTGTCCAGGACATTTGTTAGGCCACTTTTGGAATATTGTGTGCAATTCTGGTCTCCTTCCTATCGGAAAGATGTTGTGAAACTTGAAAGGGTTCAGAAAAGATTTACAAGGATGCCAGGGTTGGAGTATTTGAGCTGTAGGGAGAGGCCGAACAGGCTGGGGCTGTTTTCCCTGGAGTGTCGGAGGCTGAGGGGTGATCTTATAGAGGTTTACAAAATCATGAGGGGCATGGATAGGATAAATAGACAAAGTCTTTTCCCTGGGGTCGGGGAGTCCAGAACTAGAGGGCATAGGTTTAGGGTGAGAGAGGAAAAATATAAAAGATACCCAAGGGGCAACTTTTTCACACAGAGAGTGGTACGTGTATGGAATGAGCTGCCAGAAGAAGTGGTGGAGGCTGATACAATTGCGACATTTAAAAGGCATTTGCATGGGTATATGAATAGGAAGGGTTTGGAGGGATATGGGCCGGGTGCTGGCAGGAGGGACTAGATTGGGTTGGGATATCTGGTCAGCATGGATGGGTTGGACTGAAGGGTCTGTTTCCATGCTGTACATCTCTATGACCCTATGACTCTATGAAAGGTGACTGGATCGGCAATGCATCCAATGAGTAAGGGTAAATTCCGGGGCCCGGTTCCAAAAAGCTTCTCACAGGATTTCTGGATTCACAGTTTATGTTACGAATGCATTTGAATGTTACCATTCTCAAATACTGATTTTGTAAATTTTTAGGTGTGCACCTGGTTACTATGGTAATCCAAGAATTGAAGGAAACTCTTGTATACAATGTGAGTGTGATCCTATTGGTTCATTACCTGTACCATGTGACAAAGCCACTGGTCAGTGTAGTTGCAAACCAGGAATGAGGGGCTGGACCTGCGATAGCTGCATGGAGTGGCATGTTCGCGAGGGCACGAAATGTATTTGTACGTATCCTAACTCATAATATTACTCAAACCGTGTGTGCTGATTTATTTCCATGTACGTTTTTTCCTAACATGATGAATTCAAATAGCTGGAGTTCATAAACCACACTGATATTGACTCATCTTAAGAAGGCTTTCAACAAATACAAGTAGGAGATATGGCAGGATTCTATCCAAATGGCTATCAATGTCAGTCCTCTACAATTTGATACTGACACTGTTGAAACAATTTCTAGTAAAGTGCAATTAGCTTCTCAATTCTCAAAGCTTCAGGATGCTACTGTTGCCTTAAGTGTGCCTAGTTTTCATCCTTTGATAATTCTAAGATGTTGACTTAAATGCTGATATATTCGCAAATAAGAAACATATTATACCCAGAAATCTATTTCTTTCAAGCAGACATGTTATGGCTGTACACAACATTGATTAGGCCATTTTTGGAAAAGTGTGTACAATTTTTGTCTCCTTCCTTTCAGACGGGTGATGTAAAACTTGAAAGAGTTCAGAAAAGTTTTACAAGGATGTTGCTAGGGTTGGAGGGTTTCAGTTATAGCGAAAAGCTGAATAGGCCTTTTCGCTGGAGTGTTGCAAGCTGAGGGGTGACCTTATAGAGGTGTATAAAATCATGAGGGGCATGGAGAGGGTAAATAGTCAAGGTCTTTTCCCTGGGTTGGGGGAGTCCAGAACTAGAGGGCATAGGTTTAGGGTGAGAGGGGAAAGGTATAAAAAGGACCTAAGGGGCAACTTCTTCACACAGAGTGGTACGTGTATAGAATGAACTGCCAGAGGAAGTGGTGGAGGCTAGTACAATTACAATATTTAAAAGGCACCTGAATGAATATATGAATAGGAAGAGTATAAAGAGATATGGGCCAAATGCTGTCAAGTGGAACTAGATTAATTTAGGATATCTGGTCAGCATGGATGAGTTGGACCAAAGGGTCTGTGTCTGTGCTGTACATCTCTGAGACTGTCTGCAACAACCTTCCAAGTCTTGCAGTTAATTTTCTTTATTTGGTGCACTTCCATGTTTTTATTTCTCAGCTTGTTTCCTCATAATTTTCTATTGTTTGTAGCTGCTCTGTTTTTCACCAGGCTAAAGATTAAGGCATCTGCATTGTCAGAAAACTCTCCAGAAATGGATGTGCTAGTAGATCTGTGACACTTTACTACAAAGGAATAATGTTAGCTCTTCATTTGACTTTGGTTGCATATCACAAATAAGGGTGGCCAACTTTCCTGAATTTGATATGAAAGACTTTATGGATTATCACTGAATTCATTGAAATAATTGACATTGTTTTGATTTTCCTATTGCGTGCTATCATGAAAAAGAAGTAATGAGGAGTTGACCTTCTGGAAAACAATGAAGCTGAGCTAGTCATTTTGGGTGGTAGATAATTTGTTTTCGTCATGGGAAATTATTTTTAACCCCCACTTATAAATGTAGGTTATAGGTTGAGGTTTGTGATGACAATGCTATAAAGGTTAAAATTAAGACCAACAGTAAAGGTCCGTGGCCATGATGAGTTTTGAAGTCATACAAATGAAATGTACTGTTTTCAATAATAGTTAATGAATGATTAATATATTAGTAAGCATTGTTCTATCCATTATTTATACAGAGGTATTAACCTTTGGTTAACTGCTATGGATGAGACCTCAAAATATATGAAGACGATAGCCTAGACCCTATCCTTTTCTTATTTTAAAGGCAAATACCAGGAATTGCATTCCAGATGCAATTCAGTTCGTCAAACTACCAGATTTGAAGCAAAAGACACTATATTCATACACTACAATTAAAATACAATAAAAGAAAGAAGAAATTGCAGTAACTTCATTGGAAAACATAACAGAAATTAGATTATTTAACAGCTAAACAGTAACTGCTACTACATATTAAGATCCCATAAACACACCCTTAGCAAAGACACATTCAATAAAATATATCATGCAATTCTCCAGTCCAGGCGGGAAAACATCAAGGTGTGTGTGTGTGTGTGAGAGAGAAAGAGTAGCAGGGATAGATGTGCTGCAGCTTCCAAACCCAACTTCAAGCCCCCAGGAACTGCTGCTGAAAGACAAAAAAGCCTGTGGAAGCTTCGTCCCACACTTTCAGGCTGTTTCTATTGTTCCAACTCTGAAAAAGCTAACAGGACCTCAAAAACTGTTCATTTTATTGAATTCATATTGACAGCTCTGCACATCTGTCTTAAAACCTTTCTTCAAAGAAAAGGACCAAATATGCCTCTTAATGCTAGAGTATCATCACATAACTTCCCTTAGGATTATTGAAAAGTCTCATTAATAATATATTCCCTTAAAAAAAAGATGCATTTCTAATTTGTGACTAATATCTGACCTGCTAAATAGTTATCCACGTACATTGCCAAAGGTAATTTTTCATCTATTGTCAATTTCATTGTCACTGCTCAGTGTAGGATTGAGTTTATTGTTCTGGTTGAATATTTTCCACCTTACTTTAGTTTATTTTCTCTCTCTGAGTTACTCTTTACACTAAAATTAATGATAAACTCCACAAAGATAGTC
>NC_057712.1:65750680-65763353 GCF_004010195.1 Chiloscyllium plagiosum | reverse complement strand
CCCTCCACCACCACCCTCTGTCTTCTACCTTTGAGTCAGTTCTGTATTCAAATGGCTAGTTCGCCCTGTATTCCATGAGATCCAACCTTGCGAACCAGTCTCCCATGAGGAACCTTTTCAAATGCTTTACTGCAGTCCATATAGATCACGTCAAGTGCTCAGTTCTCATCAATTCTTTTTGTTACTTCTTCAAAAAACTAAATCAAGTTCGTGAGACATGATTTCCCAGGCACAAAACCATGCTGACTATCCCTAATCTGTCCTCACCTTTACAAATACATTTAAGTCGTGTCCCTTAGGATTCCCTCCAACATGATCACAGTAGCGGGAAGGAGGCACAAATTTATTAAGTGGAACTAGGGTCTGCATGCTGGTCGGAGTGATCTCCTTGGAGCCACGTCCCTGTGATGCCCACCATGTCATAGCTGCCAATTTTGATCTGCGCCACAAGCTCATTTACCCTATTTCTTATACTGTGTGCATTCAGATATAACACCTTCAGTCCTGTATTAACTGACCCCCTTCTCATTGTTGTTCATTTGTCCAGTGTCCTCAAGTTTGATTGCTAACCTTTTCCATACACTCTGTCCTATTTGTGTCTGTGCTGGAGATTTTAATAATCTCTCTGAGTTCTGCTCTCTTACCTCCTCCTTCAATTCATATTTTCTAATTTCCCCGATAACTAAGCTCTTGCTCCCCCCACCACTTCATTTAGTTTAAAGCCCTGTCTACAGCCCTAATTAATGCCATTCGCTCGGACTCTGGTCCAAATTCCTTGTATATTCATGATTATTCTGCAAATGGTATTGAATTGCAGAATTGTATCTAATGTTAGATCCTACGTTGAGTTTTACATGTGCAGAATGGTTGGGTGTAGGCAGTACCTTGTACGAACATCTGAAGGAAAATGTTTTTTGATATGATCCATCAGTCTTTGGGATGTACAACCTGCAAGTCAGGCATCACATGAGTACTCAAACTGTTATACCACATTAATTATTTGTGTCAACGGCAGAATATCTTTTTGGTTCCACAGCAGCATCCTATTAGTGGCAAACACCATTTTGGTGGATGAGCAAATTGTAAAGCATTTTTCTTCTGTTGATGTAACCAACAAATTGTAAATATTTTGAGCTAAATGCAAATTACAATTTTGGATTAATTGAACCTTTGTAAGGCTAAGAGTCACAGGAAAGTCTAATTTTCAAAAACCAAAGGAGAAATATAAGCATGTAACTTACTGAAAGATTAAGAGTTTGAATAGGCACTGTTATGACCAGGTGAGGAGGGGAAATTGGATCTTTTTTAGCCCTCTCAGACAGTTGCAAGTAAAAATTGAAGCACATAACTAACAGGATCAAAATTAAAGAGCCAAGTTACAAGGATTTCTTGAGTGTAAGAAAGAAGAAGTTTATTGCTAATGATGAACAAAGTGAAAACACAACATCAAAGATATACCCAAATGCATGTAATATAAAGGCGAATAATTTGTTATTGACAGGATGAATAGGTTATATCTTTTTTAAAAAGAAATGTTTGATTTGAACGTAGGACCAGTTGTTTAATTGTTGACTCATGTTCTGAAGTAGTAGATCTTGAGGTCTTGGTGAATGGTTATAGTCCAAAGTCTTCCTCAAAGAGAGGTGATGGTATAGTGGTATTATTGCTGGGCTATTAATCCAGATAGTAATGTTTTGGGGACCCGGCTTCCAATCCTGCCATGGCAGATGGTGGGTTTTGAATTCAATAAAAATCTGGAGTTAAGAGTCTAATGACCATGAATCCATTGTTGATTATTGAAAAAAAAACCTACCTAGTTCACGAATGTTCTTTGGAGAAGGAAATTGTTATCCCTGCCTATTTGGTCTTCGTGTGATTCCAGACTCACAACAATGTGAGCTCCTCGGATGCTGCCTGAACTGCTGTGCTCTTCCAGCACCACTAATCCAAAATCTGGTTTCCAGCATCTGCAGTCATTGTTTTTATCACAGCAATGTGGTTGGCTCTTAACTGCCCTCCAGGATAGGCTAGGGTGGCCTTGCCAGCAACATCCACATCCTGTGAATTACTACTCTAAGAAGTTGCTTTTTCATTAAACATTGACTTCAAGATTTGTAGAGGTATAGAACAAGAAAGAGGTCCATCTTCTTCTTGTTATCATTTCATTTTCATTTTCTCTCTGCCTTGCTGTTCAAAGCAACTATCGATCTCTGTATATTCCCGAGTCCACTCCATTGTCCTTTCAAGTTGAATGCTCTATATGTAAGCTTTCAGCTCCCAATATTTGAACAATTTACAAAGAAGCAAGAGATACAAATTTCTTCACTGACTTAATTGTCTGGTTCCCTTGTCCTTGGATGATTTCATAATTTTAGTGTGGCACGTTTAGTATATTTAATACTGTTTCACCCAGTTTGCCTCAATCTGTGGTTAGATTTTCACAGCAGCTATTTAAAGTCAGTATTTGTTCTTGTTAAAAATCAGGTATTGGCTATTAAAAATGAGATTCCTGATGAAGGGCTTATGCTTGAAATGTCAATTCTCTTGTTACTTGGATGCTGCCTGACCTGCTGTGCTTTTCTAGCACCACACTCTCAACTCTGATCTTCAGCATCTGCAGTCTTCACTTTCTACTGTTAAAACTGAGATGACAGAAGTTGAATGTTGGTAGTCCACGTTCACCATTATCATAACATAACACCTATTATCTTGAATGTAAAATTAAATAACATTTAAGGGTCTAATTCCAGCACTACTGGATGAACTCACTTGAAAGCAAACTTATCGATTTGGGGCACACTGAAAAGCAAAATGAGTGCTGGCTGCCTGTCAATTGGAGATGGGAAACCTTTGTACCTGCCACTGGAAGTCACCCCTCCAAAAACCACTGATTCCTTGGCTTTAGGGTTTTCTCTTCCACCAAAAGCCACAGCATTTTCTGTAGCACTATTGATGGCAGGGGCTGCCAGTCCCCATTAGCGTTCCTGGGAAACTAATTCCCATATACTTAAATATGTTTTGATGTTATAGTTGTGATGTTAATGAAGATTGTTTTAAGTATATACCACAATGAATTGCCTACATTTCTTTGACATCAAAAGAGCGGTATTGTGAACTAGTAATTCCTAACGTCCTGACAACAGAGATCCAATTCTCACCATGACCACTGTTGCAATTTAAATTGAATTGATAACATTTGGGATTAAAAATTCATCTCAATAATGGCAACCAATGAACCATCATTGATGTTTGTAAAAACTCATGTGGTCCACTATTGTACTTCAGGGGAGGAAATCTGCCATCCTTATCGTGACTCCAGACCTATAGTAACGCGCTCCTCAATCTTAACCATTCTCTGGGCAATTAGGGATGGACAATGAATGCTGATCCAGCAAGCAAAACCTGCACTGATTAAGAAACACAAATTTAGCTTTAGGCGTCCTGCCCACACCTCAGCTTGGTACGGCAACTGTTCTGCTCAGGACCATAAGAAACTACAGGAAGTTGTGAACACAGCCCAGTATATCATGCAAGCCAATGTTCCATCCATGAACTCCATCTATACTTATTGCTGCCTCAGGAAGACAGCTAACATCACCCAAGATCCTTCCCACCTATTTATAATAATTTCCAAACTCTTCCATCGGGCAGATGATACAAAAACTTAAAACACGTGCCAAGAAGCTTATTCCCTGCAGTTATTAGACTTCTCAATGGACCTCTTAAATTTTAAATTTAATATTGACCTTGCAATATGTGCACCTTTTTTGCAGCTGTAGCATTTTATTCTTTGCTCTGTTCTATTACCCTAATGCACTTTGTATAGTATGATCTGCCTGTACTACATGCAAAACAAACCTTTTCACTGTACCTAAGTACATGTGATAATTAAAAATAAAATCAAATCAAAGTGATTGGTAGTTGAAAGCTTCATCCGATTCATTAAAGTTAGTTGAGTGTCTTTTTAATCAGAAAACTGTTTTCTGCTGTTATTATTTATTTATATCACTGTTTCTCCATTACTGATCAGGCAGTAGTGGTTTTTTCCTCAACCTGCCATTTTCTGCTAGTTTTTGCAAGAATGAATATTCTATCAGGTGTTGCCAATGACTGTCATGTGTCTAGAAAAGAATAAAGAAAACAGAGGGAAGAAATACTCAGTGGTCTGGCAGTAGATTTTTGCTCTGAATGTGAATAGTACAAGTCAGGTAATCTCTTGGTTCAGCAGACCCACCTTGGAGAAAAGTGCACATCACACTCAGGAAGGAGACATGGATGCAGGATGGAGACAGGTCTAACATCTCAGGCAGGCATTAGAAGCACCCAGAGGGGCTACTGACTGCTGACATGGGCTGTTTAAAAATCCTGCCTTGATTCCTGACTGGGATTTTATCACAGTTGTTTCTTTTTAAACAGTCACTGTTTTACTATGTCTATTACAGTTTTCACAATAATTAAAGAAAAAAATGCCAGTTGAATATACTGTATTTATATCTCCTCAATTACTTAATGTCTATAAAAATAAACATTTGTATTCATAATGGCCCTTCAATGATAGTTAATCTTTTAATAGTGTTTCTGCAATGTCCTTCAAATTGTGAACTTACAGCCTTCCTTGCACTCAACTGCAATATTGATTGGTTGTGGAAAGCATTCAATCGTTATGAATACTATGTTAATATTATTTAGAATTATTGCAATAAACAGCTGTGGAAGTAGAACAGATTTCTTTCAACTCTCAAAGATCGACAAACTATTTTATTCAAACTTCAAGAGAAGGACAATTGAAAGCTTAACAGAGCTAGGACTTCAAATATCTTGCCTACCCTTCAAAAGCGTTTACAACTTCTCTAGAAATTCATAAAGGAGTCAACAGCACTTTTGCCATTTTGCAATCCAAAGTACACAGTCTCATTAATGATTCATTATTTATTTATTAACATGCATAAAACTACAAAGGTTTCCAATAGTGAAACGCTCACATCCAAACAGGAAAGACCTCTATTAATATACAGGTGATGCTAGCACGACTTTAAAGAATTCAATGAGCAGACAATCATCATGATGAGCCAACACCATGACCATCTCCTCCTCCCCTTTCCTCATAATGTTACTTGTCTGCTGTTACATTTACTTTTTGATCCTCACAGGTGCCTACCAAATGTTACCTCTTGATCTTCGTATGCTTATTTTCCCCAAATTGAATGCTTCAACCTTGTACCTGTGCACTGTGCATTGCTCCTGTGATCCGCTAGCTTTTGTTCTTCCCTGATGACTTGAACATGGACAGAAATCAGTAGCACTCTGCTGGTCCAAGCCTGGGAACCCAGCCCCTGCTGTGAGAATACTTGAGACTTGGACTCTGACAATTGGACTTTGACATACCCCTATCCTGAAGTGCCCTGTGAAGCCAACTGTAGGGTCTCAGTGGTTTCTTGCACAGAGAAAGACCCATGTTACCATGAGCAATGCAACAGATTGCTTTTAAGAAACAATACAATGTGATGTCACTGTTGGACAGAGATGCAACATGTTGTCCACTGAATGATTTTACGAAACAGAAAGAAGAGGTTGAAGCTAACATATATTTTGTTGTGATGCCCAGAGATGACATTTCAACACCATTCACCACTCATTCACAGCTAAATTTCCAGATTCCACTATTGACCCTACCCAATAGCACATCTAAGTAGTCTTCAGTGCACAGCAAGTTTTCTCAATGTTTCCATTGTCCCAGAAAAATCCAATTTTACTCAAATCAACAAGCAGCTTTTTCAGAACTGCTGCAATATGATTGTGCTTTTGAAATGTACATTCTCAGAAGTTAATTTTGTCTTTGGATGTGTATATATGGCAGATTAAATAGATTCAGCTATCTTTCTTTTATATTGACTTCTAAATATAAAACCTAAAAGTGATTAAATTGCTTTGTGATTTTTCTTGAATTATGGACTATGGTCTGGAAAAATCAATTGAAGCCTCATTCCTGATGAAGGGCTTCTGCCCGCAACATCGATTCTTTTTCTCCTTGGATGCTGCCTGACCTGCTGTGCTTTTCCAGCACTACATTCTTGACCCTGATCTCCAGTATCTGCAGTCCTCACTTCCTCCTATTTAAAAAAAAATGCCATTCATTGTAGCTGGCAGAATACTAAAGAAGAATTGGGGTTTGACATTTGATAACTTTAGTGTTTACAGTCAATATGAGTTCATAATCTCTCGTATACTAATTGTATTTAATGAATAAAGATGCTAACTCATTTGTAATATAGTTTCAATGTTTTTTGTACTTAATATGAATGCCTCCTATAATTTGTGAACCTGTCCCTGTATCTGCAGTACCTCATGTCGCCCCAGAGAGCACCAGAGAGACTTCTACAGCTTGCTGATAGTAACCTGGACACGTTAATCACAGAGATGGATGAGCTACTGAATAGAGTAAGGGACAATACAGTATTATGAATTTAACATCAAAATAGAGCTGAAATTTCTGTTTGTTTTCAGCACATACAATGTGATCTGTTAAGATTCAGAGCTGATTTATTTAATTTTTTAAATATTATGTGACATAACATTGAAATAAATATTTGCATTAGCAATCAGTCTATACAGTATTAGTTTTTTTTAAAAGCCTTCAATAAATAAAAATTAAGACTAAATATATAAGCTGACTGAAAATTACTTTTGCAATCATCTCAAGGTTTTAACAGAGAGCTAAAGCATCTTCTAATTATTATAGCTTTCTGAATAAATTCTACATTTGACAAGTAAATTTACAAATTAAAATAACATTACTCATATACCTTTTTGTTAGCCAAATCATTTATTAACTAAATTATTTTTATTTTAAAATTAGACAACAAAAGTTTCAGGAGATGGTGAACAAACTGATAAGGACACAGAAAAGACTGACAAACGAGCAAAGGAGTTAGAAAAATCCATTAGATATACTATGTTGGCTACCCAAGGTAAAAATCAACTCATTTGTATAAATATAATTAGGTTGCATTTTCAAGGTCAGTTCTGGAGTTCAATTATTGTGAGTCAGCGTCTTTGACAGTGTTTTAGCTTAACGAAATACGATCGGGACCAATGGCCGATATTTTTGTGAGGTCGGGATGATTCAAAAGGCTTTTGAAGATGACAGGTGATACTTCAGTCTGAGTTTTAAATCCCAGTTTCCATTCCCAGCAATTTTGGGACAAGAATGCAGGTAATGAGCCTGCACACTGCCCCACTGACCCAGCTGGCTCCATTCAGCGTTACACTCCAGCAATGTTCATGGGAAATGGGCAGCTTCTTCAAGTCTCATGGTTCATAGCTCCTGGGAAGATTCATGAATCGTAGCCTGGACTGCAAAATCTTTTAACAGATAACTATATTACCAAAATGTACAGCATGGAAATAAACACTTTGGTCCAACTCGTCCATGCCGACCAGATATCCTAACTAATCTAGTCCCATTTGCAAACACTTGGCCCATATCCCTCTAAACCCTTCCTATTCATATACCCATCCAGATGCCTTTTAAAAGTTGTAATTGTACCAATCTCCACCACATTCTCTGGCAGCGTGTTCCATACACGCACCACCCTCTGTGTGAAAAAGTTGCCCCTTCGGTCTCTTTTAAAACTTTCCCCTCTCATCCTTAACCTGTGCCCTCTAGTTCTGGACACCCCCACTCCAGGGAAAATACTTCGTCTATTTATCCTATCCATGCTCCTCATGGTTTTATAAACCTCTATAAGGTCACCCCTCAGCCTCCGACGCCCCAGGGAAAACAGCCCTGGCCTGTTCAGCCTCTCCCTGTAGCTCGATTCCTCCAACCCTGGCAACATCCTTGTAGATCTTTTCTGAACCCTTTCAAGTTTCACAACATCTTTCCAATAGGAAGGAGACCAGAATTGCACGCAATATTCCAAAGGTGGCCTAACCAATGTCCTGTACAGCTGCAAATGACTTTTCAATTCCTATATTCAGTGCTCTGACTATTAAAGGAAAGCATACCAAATGCCATCCTCACTATCCTATCTACCTGCAACTCTGCTTTCAAGGAACTATGAACCCGCACTCCAAGGTCTCTTTGTTCAGCAACACTCCCCAGGACCTTACCATTAAATGGATAAGTCCTGCCCTATTTGCCTTTCCAAAATGCAGCACCTCATATTAATCTAAATTAAACTCCATCTGTCACTCCTCAGCCCATTGGCCCCTCTGATCAAGATCCCATTGTACTTTGAGGTAACCTTCTTTGCTGTCCATTACATCTCCAATTTTGGTGTTATCTGCAAACTTACTAACAAGCCTGCTATGTTCACATCCAAATCATTTATATAAATGATGAAAAGCAGTGGACCCAGCACCGATCCTTGTGGCACACCACTTGTCACAGGCCTCCAGTCTATAAAACAACTCTCCACCACTGCCCTCTGTTCATTTGTTCACAAAATGTGTACATTGCTAGCTAGACAGTATTTATTGCCCATCTCTTTTCTTTCATGTTTGTTTTTGAATTGATGGCATCACTGGCTTGGTGAGCATTTATTGTCCAACTCTAATTGCCCTTGAGAAGCCATTTTCTTAGCTGCACCCACAGTGTTATTGGGAAGGAAGTTCCATGATGACCTGTCAATAGTGATGAAATGGCAATATAGTTCAAGGTCACAGTGACGTATGTCTTAGAAGAGAGCTTGGTGGAGTTTCCAAAATTATCTGCTGCTCTTGTCTATCTAGTTGGTTGAGCTTATGCGTTTTGAAAATGCTGTTGAAGGAGCCTTGGTGAATTGCTTAAGTTTAAGCTGTCTTCCCTATTTGGGAGAAACAGATAGTCAGAAATCTGTTTTTTTCAGGTTGCCTCATCATAAAAGCCTGGCTGAATTCACTAATGGAATCGGTTCAATGAGGGCCTGTTCAAACTGTTTGTGGAAAAATGTATACCTTAACATCTTTATAAAGTTGTAATAAGTTATTTTTTCTTTGTACTGGTATTTTAATATGTGTTTTGTTTATTTGGGAAAGATTTAAGGGTGTAGAGTACAGTGCACTTTTATAAGGCTGTAAGAGTAGGAGTTTTGTTTTTCAGAAGAGATTGTTTTGGTTCTTTCTCATCAACATTTCAAACCTTGACCACAGTTATACAGCTCATTGTTTCTGAACATACTGAATACTGGACACATAGGCATGGAGGATGCATGGGAAGGCCATAGGGTTGCCCAAAGGCCTGTGGAAGGGCCATGACTATTAACATTTGGCATTTATTTCATTTTCAGTTTGCCTCTGTCCCATATTTATGTCACTATGACCATTTTATTAAAAAAAGAGTTTGTGTGAGATGCTGTTTCTACCCTGTTCCACCAGCCAAAATTTATATGTGAATCCTGATGCAGATTTCCAACATATATCACCACCTTTTCTTAGAATAATATGGTTATTTTGAAAGAAAGTTAGCCCATGTATCTGTTACCAATTTGGCAAAAGCAATTTTTTCCAATACGAGATTTGAGGATTCTAGAAATTCTCAAGCCAGTGGAAAAACATGAGAATGATATAGTTTTGTATAATTATTGCTTCAGGTTTGAGTTTCACAATGTCCTAGCATTAAGAAGTAAAATCATTAAACATTTAATGTTTTATTGTTAGATAGAATCAGTTAGAAATCAATAAGTATGAACTCAGCTGTACTGTGTTTAGAATTAAATATAAATAAAAATGTTGAGCCCAAATTTACAACTTTATGCTGCCTGTACCAGCATTGGTCACTGGAGCGACCATTAAGAATTCAGAAATGCACAGCTTGTAATTTTCCATGTAATAAAATTGACCAACAAACTACCATGTGTGAACATTTCTGTTGTGTGCTGTTGTCATGCCAGTCTGAGATCATAGGTTTGTGTAATGATCTCTGCTGGGGCACATCTAAGATGGCAGCAGGGATGCCAGTGTCTGGCTCTCAGAGTGGGGTTCAGCTGCATTCACACAGCTTCATCGTTGTCTTTCTGGCTCTATAGCTCAGTCACATTTATTTTGGTTTTTGTTGCCCTGGGGCCTCCTGATGTCCTTCTGTGGGAGGCCCCAGGGTCCTATGTATCTCCATCCCCGCTCCATCTTGGGTGATAGCATTGGAAAAGGAGAGGCCCCCATCAGTTGATGTCCAGCATCGGAGGAGCTGCGGGACCCACACAAAGTGTCTGTCTCCAACTCTGAGGCAGCGGGCACAGAAGTGATAGTGTTGGTGGTAGCAGAAAAGCATTGCATTGCCAGGACAGCGGGGATGATGTCAGATAGCCCAACTGAAGGGGCAAAGAGGGTGAAGTCTACCGAAAGGGAAAGATAACCTTTTGAAGATATTTCAGATTTAGTAATATCAATTTAATATCAATTTTCAGTATTTTACTATTTGTTCAATTTATTCAGTAATTTATTCTGTAATCCAAGATGGCTCTGGAATGTGGTGGCATTATTCACTTTTCACTGTACAAGTGAAAATATTAAATAAATCTAAATCAATCTCAACCTAAACTCAGGCACAGTTGGTAAATAAGCTCAGATGATTGTGTGCTCAAATACATAGTCAAGGTTACCTAGATAATGTAGTATTGAGGGAGCATTTCATTGTTAAAAGGCTGCTTTTCTGATGAGGTTAAACCAGGGCCAATTTTTTTTCCCGTTTTAGTGTTGTTGACAAATGATAAAGATTCTACATGCAATTCAAGAGGAGCAGAGAGTTCTCTTCATTTCTGCCAATGTCAAAAACAAATGAAGTGGTTATTCATCTTGCATTTTTTGACGTATGCAAAATGACACCAATACAATCAGAACTGCTTTCCAATGAGATTCATTTATGTGAAGTTGCACATTTCTGAGAGATGTTATAATGAAAGCAATGTATAAATGATAGTCTCCAACTCAATTTTGAATCATGAAATTTCAATAAAGTCCTTTTCTTTGTCTTCCCAGATTTAAAAGAAAAAGCTAAAAAATTAAATGAAACCCTTCGAATCAAGGATGGGGTCACAGACAGAAATCTACAGCATATTCAGCAAGATATTGAAAAGATGATAGCAGAGATGCGTGGCAGATCATTTGATAAACATGAGGAAATGGTTGAAGATGAACTCGAGTACGTAGTTTGAGTCTTTGTGTTTTTTTAATGTACTCTAACCTCAGTTCAATTTTGTTTAATGAGAACTCAAGACATGATTAGTAAACTCAAGATTTCCATAACAATCATTTTTATATCGATTTAATTAAAATGGTGAAGGCAAATTGCAAATCCTAGAAGGGAAGAGAGGAAGTGAGTCATTGGGATAAGCAAAAGACCAGCAAAAACACATCAAACAGATGAAATGAGTTTTTATAAGGCTCTAGAGAAAATCAAAGCAGCTGAGGCAGAATAAAACAACATTTCTTTAAGAACACAACAGCAAGGGGATTGTTTAGGAGAGGTGTGAACCATAAAATAAGCAAAAAGACTGGCAACTGCAGACAAGCAGAAAATACTTAATATTCTGAGTGATTCCTTCCTGAAATGGATTCAAAGCAGAAGCCATGAGCAACATATTATTTAAAACAATGTTAACCAAGGTGATGGAAATCCAAGACAGGCTTAAAGGATTGAAAATAAATCTTCAAAAATAAATGTTATTTATCCCAGATTACTGAGAGTGTTCGGGAGAAATATGTGAGCTGAGTCAATAGATTGGAAAAGGATAAGTGGTTGTAAAATAATAGAATCAGTTATCAGAAGAAAGTTTGAAGCTTGTACAAGAACAATCTAATAAATTGCCATCAGTATGGCTTTAGACAGGAAATTGCAGTCTGTCAAATTTCCTAAACTTTTCTCAGTGAATAGTACACGTCCTATGATTGCTGTCCCTCAAGTATTTGACAAAAATTCAACCTCAAGCTCCGTGACTTAAACTCAACTTGTGGTTTAGATAGATCATAGGAATTGATAAGAAACTAGCTGAAGCTTAAAAATCATTCCGTGCTTGTTGAGGAGTCATGTCTCCATTGGGGTAGTTTTGAATGCCAACACTCTGAATGATGACGTTTCTACAGCTAAATGCTTCAATTGCCTTTTTGTAGTTCTCTAAGGTCCAGATTGTAGTTTTAGGACAGAACAACATCCTCTGTCTGTCCAGTCTTCCATATGGTACTCTCAAAATTTCATCAACAAGGTACGTTTTAAATGATTTCAGGGGTGTTAGAATAAGTAGGAATGCTGGCACTCCAGGCTTTCCCTCTGTGTCCACTGTTATGGACCAGATCAAACCCCTTCAAAACATGTCAAGGAGATAGCTTAGAGATGAACTTTTTCATGTCTTTAAGGCAAGTGCCAAGCGTTGTGTTCCAAATGCAGTTCAAACTTGAAGCAAAACACACTTTATTCATTGTTGTGGTTCTGTTCGCCGAGCTGGAAGTTTTTGTTGCAAACGTTTCGTCCCCTGGCTAGGCGACATCATCAGTGCTTGGGAGCCTCCTGCGAAGCGCTTCTTTGATGTTTCCTCCGGTGTTTATAGTGGTCTGTCCCTGCCGCTTCCGGTTGTCAGTTTCAGCTGTCCGCTGTAGTGGTTGGTATATTGTGTCCAGGTCGATGTGTTTGTTGATGGAGTTTGTGGATGAATGCCATGCCTCTAGGAATTCCCTAGCTGTTCTCTGTCTGGCTTGCCCT
>NC_057712.1:65744602-65748705 GCF_004010195.1 Chiloscyllium plagiosum | reverse complement strand
CCTGACCTGCTGTGCTGTTCCAGCAATAAAGTTTCAACTTTGATCTCCAGCATCTGCAGACCTCACTTTCTCCCCAGAGAACAGCCAGGGAATTCCTAGAGGCATGGCATTCATCCACAAACTCCATCAACAAACACATCGACCTGGACCCAATATACCAACCACTATAGCGGACAGCTGAAACTGACAACCGGAAGCGGCAGGGACAGACCACTATAAACACCGGAGGAAACATCAAAGAAGCGCTTCACAGGAGGCTCCCAAGCACTGATGATGTCGCCTAGCCAGGGGACGAAACGTTTGCAACAAAAACTTCCAGCTCGGCGAACAGAACCACAACAACGAGCACCCGAGCTACAAATCTTCGCACAAACTTTGAACACTTTATTCATACATTGCAGTTAAAATACAGAACAACAAAAAATAAAATAAACGAATTGGCTTAACTGTAAAACTCTAGCAACTTAATTAACAAAATAGTAAACTACTCATTAACCGTTCCAATATAAAACCATCCCATAAGCACACCCTTTGTCAAAGACAAATTCAGTAACATGGTAACATGCCTCACGTGCACTTCTAGCAGCAGGAAGAGAACCCAAGTTTTTCATTGTAGCAAAGAGAGAGGGATGTAGCAGCTTTCACAGCCTGATCAGCTACTGAAAGCTAAAACTAAACCCCATCTCCCATCTCCGGAAAGTTTGATGCAACATAATATGGGCAGAGATATTACAAAGTGTCTTTGTATCTGGAAAAAAAAGTCCATACCCTGAGGGAAGGGTTATGAAAACCAGCCCTTATTGATTTATATTCTAAAGTAGAAACATTTTTCCATCATAATAATTCCTTAACTTTTTTTTACTTTAGCGCAGCCCGCACACTATTAGAGAGAGTGAAAAAGTTGTTCGACAATCCACATAAGAACACACAAGGGCTGAAGGATGAGGTTAAGGAGAAACTCGCTGATTACAAAAACAAATTCAATGAAGCACAGGAGCTACTGAAAGAAGCACAAGAAAAAATCAAGGAGACCAATCACTTGTCTGCTGTTAATCAGAGAAACATGACTGCATTGGAGGTAGACAATTATTACATTCAGCTGAGTTTCCTGAACCCATTTCACGAGTGCAATTTCATTGCATCCTTTTGCTACCTTCTCCAATCCTATCATTTCAACCAACGTTTTGGTAATTTTTTCTTACTGTCCATAGCTTGATATTCATACATACCATTACCTACCATGGCCTTCACCCCTCCTGAAAGCAACTACGGACAGTTTCTACATGAAAGGTGGTAACTAAGTGCACCTTTGAGACAATGGGTGGAAACTCCTGTGCCCATCCAGTATTTTTAGAAGGGCAGGCCAGAGAAATTAATTGAACAGGGGGCAAAGATTTAGTAGTTAAAGTTTTCCATTAAGTTTTCAGAACCTGTTAAACCAGTCCTCTGCCCATCCTGTGTGTTTGGGAAACTCTTTTACATTCATCAGCCTGTTGTGAATACTGTTTAACAGCCTGCTGGAATTACTTTCAAGGGTGCAATTTGGTTATGTAAAAGTGGGGAACAATGTGTTCACAAACCTGACTATATACATGAGGTAAATATCAGATAAGGTAGACCTTTTCTTCCAAGCTCTGGAGAGAATAAGATAGTTCCTTCAGTAAATTGAAGTAACTTGGTTCCTTCATAACCAAGTTGTTTGTGCAAATCCTTGCAGTGTAATGAGTGAAGGTTCAACGGGCCACCCAGCTCATGGGAAGACTTGCTTGTTGTAGTTAAACACTGACGGTGTATAGGAAGAAGGCTGATAGGGCCCTGTATCCCAAGCAAGGGAAGCCCACACTGATGGATGCTTCAGCTAACATCACTGGGGAAGACACATGGGGCTCAACAGTAAGGGAGTCTGAAATAAAAGAGGGCAATACTAAAGAGAAGACTCTCTTGAAAAGAGGCTTGACAGATAAGGTTGGACTGAGTAGAAAGGAACAGATGGGATGGAACTTAGACTGCATGAGTATTGCTGGACATTGGAAGGATCAGTAGGAACTGAGGTCCAGAAATTGAGAAGCAGAGGGGAGAATCACACTGAAAGGGACAAGGAAGGGTAGGAGCTACGGATCTCATTGAGGAACACAATTGGTTAATCTTGGGAAGGGAAGACAAGTCTAAGGAGTGAAGGACATGGTGAGGCTGGGCATGGAGATTTAAGTGGGAATGAGAGTGGAGAAAGAACAATAAGTTTGGTGGAGACCCATGGTTATAAGGAGATTGAAGAAGGACAGAGGGAATCCCAGAGGAAAGAGAAGACCATCTTTAGTTCTGGGGAGAAAGAGGGTGAAAGAGTTGAAGGTAAGGTTTTAAAACCATCATCTTTTTCAAAATTGTTTCCCAAAGATGGTCTGTCAAATAACGCACAGTGCAAGTAGGAGGGACTCCAGATTTGTTAGTATACATTCCTATACAATGCCAACATGTGCAACTGAGGCAATCAAAGCTGATCATGAACAATATACACCTGCCTTGGTGTCGTGGCAACCTTCTCAGGCTGACCTGATATAGGGATGTGTTGGTCTGGCAGAGAATGCCCTGAGATAACAATTCCCGGTTGCCTGTTTGTTGCTTCTCCTCCCTGTTGGCATACCAGGGCATTTCCCTCACCCATTGAGGAATGGGGCAGCTGGAGTGCGGTCGAGGCCCAGTTTTCCCACTTTTGATGAGCCAGTGAATGAATATGTTCACCGCTTTGGGTGATAAAGTGAAAGTTCCATGCTTATCCGGCTGAAACTCACTATTCTGCTGGACCTGATCTCCACTCAGTTCCTGGAGGCAGTCATGCGCTTGCTTGCTGGAACCCAATATCAGACAGAACTTGGGACGCTGCTATACCCTTCACTGTAGTCTGTGCATGATCTCTGGCACCTCTGAGAGACGTGCTCCTGCTTAGCCCTGCGTCACCACCAGCTCATTCATGGCTGAATCCAGAGGCCCATATTCCGCACTGGGCTGTGCAGTGGCTTGTTCAGCACCAGCCTTTTGAATGTCAGAGACCTCAGCATTTTCTGTCTCCTCTCACTGCGGGTCCATGTCAGTGCTGTGCTCACTTCAGCCTACGTGAGATAGGATAGGAGCAAAATGAATGTCTTTACCTTGAGGGAGGGTGGGGTGTCTCGAGCTTATGATTATTTTTCCTCAGAGATGTAGGCCGAGTGCCAATAGATATGGACCTGGCTGCTGGAGCTATTTGTTTTGTTTGCATTGAGAGTGAGATTCAGAGGCTGCATAAAAAAAAAGACTTGCTGTTGTTGGAAGCTACCCACTTTACTAAGGTTTTATTGAGACTGATACGTGATGCGCTATTGGATGTGGTTGCTTAGAAGCTTTCTTACTCGATGGTTGTCGATATCCAAACTCCCTTTTAACATAGTCAGACTCTCCTTGCTCTTCTGCCAGTTTGATGGACAGCTCCTCAAAAGGTGTCAGAGGTCAGGCATCTCAACCCACCCACAGCCTGCATGTAGGTATATTCTGGTTGTATGCATTTTCCTCCTAAAGAAGGAAGGAAGCATTTCAGACATTACTTAGAATTTATATTTAAAATTAGGTTTATTATCACATGTACTCAATTACAGAAGAACAGGAGTATGGTGAAAAGTGTACAATGTCACCAGCACATGGCACCATCTTAGGTACAAAGTACAGAGGTACAAACCTTAGGTACAAAAAAAAGAGAAAATACAGCAAAAGGTCATATTACATTATGGATATGCAGAGGAACCTTGATTATCCAAACGAGATGGGTGGGCAGTATTTTATTTGGATAATTGATTATTCGGTTAATTCATTCAATGCCACTTCGCTGGGGCTTGGAGTTTTTGGAAGTTTCCCTTTTCCTCGCTCTGCCTGCCTTGCTCCCTCTCTCTGTCTCAGGGTTTGTTTCTGAGCAGACATACACTTGTGTTTGAGGGATCTGCAGCTTTGCTGATGTCTCCCCACCGCCCTCACTCCTGTCAGTACAATGGGAATGACACAGTGAGCACTTGCTAAGTCTGCTCCCCCTTCAGGAGACTAGGTAGCAGCACACCCGTGGGCTGTAACCTCCACCC
>NC_057712.1:65725717-65744563 GCF_004010195.1 Chiloscyllium plagiosum | reverse complement strand
TGCCCTCCACCTTGCCTCCTAGCCGAAACCACCCCATCCCCACTCCACTCCAGATTGTTGGTCGTTCCCTGCCTCACACCGGGTCACTGACCATCCTCTACCTCAGATAATTCCAGTCCAGTAGATGTCAGATATTGTTTATTTGTGTTGTTCTGATAGACTTGAGAGTGTGGAGATTGCCTCTGTTACATTTTTATGCCTCAAAGTATTGTTTTCCAGCTGGAATAGTTACTAGTTCCATGTGTAAAATGCTCATAGGGCTGAAATGTATGTAAAACAATGAATGTATTTTTTTCATGTTGTAACAGCTGATTTCTTCCTTCCTATTATTTGAATTCAGATGAGGAAACAGGCAGTTGAGGGTGGTAAAAAGGATACAGAAGATGTCCTTAACGAAGGTCATTATCTTATAGCTGAAGCGAAGCAGCTTTTGGGAGAAATTTCTTTGGGATTAGATGTAAGTAATAAAAAATTAATAGGATAAATTAATAATGATTAATGCAACTTAACTGCATAATGGCAGTGCATAGTTATTACATGAACATAATATAAACAATTAGAGAATATGCATAGGTTTCTCAGCATTAATCAGTTGAGAGAATAAACGATTTAACTTTCAGAACAATACAAGACAATTTTACCCATGGCGATTATGACTCATAAGTCTAGATTGATATGATTCAGGTTGTTTGTAATATTCTTCATTCATGCGACAGCATGGGGAGTTCTATAAAACGTACCTGCTTCAAGTGCCCTCTAGCTTTATAGTGCTGAGCCATAAACGTGATACCAAGAATAACTTAAGAATATGACACAGGTGGGTACATAGCTCTTTCAGTAGATTATCATGCCCCTTTGTTGGAATCTATTTTTGTGAAGTAAATGCCAGGGATTTATATTTTCAAAGGAAGACAATGAGCAATTCATGTATGACCAAACATTAAAATGATTTATATTTTGTTACCAGAGATACAAAACATTTATTTTCACTTCTCTGAAACCAGCTTTTAGGGAACTGACAGTACAGACCTTGTAAATCTCTAAAATCTGTGCATATATTGTGTGCATATTTCATTCAGTAATGGAATACACACATCACTGGCAAACTCAACATTCATTGTCCATTGTACTGTCCTTGAGAGGGCGTAAGCTGCCTTCTTGAGACTGAGTGACCTTGCTAAGAGTTTCCACATTGCAGTGGATCCATAATCACAAAGAAGATGGGAACAAAAGCAGTAAAATACTTGGAAATTTGTGTACTGGTCATACCAGAGTTGAATTTTGAACGTATGGGCGGAGTTGACTAGGCTGTCTCATTTGCCAGTTTAAATGGTTTTTCCTTGTGTGCAAGTTAAGGACAGCATACTTCCTTGCCTAAAACCCAATTGTGAGCCAGGGAGGGTTTAACAGTTTAGTTGTTTCACAGTCACTATTAAAGCTGCTAGTTTATTATTCCAGATTTGTTTGTTTAACTGAATTCAAAGGCTCCATCTGGTTGTATTTGAAATGAATGCCTCTTTACCAGTTGATGAATGGTTAGTCCAGACCTCTGGATTACTTATTCAGTAACATAACCATTTTGCTTGTGATCTCCAAACACCTCAAGAATTTTACTCACAATGTAAATATTACTGTGTATTTTGATTTAATTTTCTCCGTGAAATGTACCTAGATTTTTTCAGCACTTGGAAAATAATGAGTAAAAACGGTAACAAATTATCTGTTGTTTTAAGCACATTTCTATATTGGTTCACAGGAGCTTGAAGAACAAGAACATTTAGAGCCATTAATTGCAGAGCTAAAAGACAAAATGGATGAACTGGCAGCTGGCATTCATGATGAGAAACTTCCAGACCTAGTCCTTAGAGCAGAGTATCATGCTGCAGTACTTAATGACTCATCTGGAATCCTGGATGGGTACGTTAATGACAACATTTATGGATGTAAGTTTGCTCGCTGAGCTGGAGGGCTCATGTTCAGACATTATGTCCCCATACTAGGTAATGATGAATCATTAGCAATGCTTCTTCTGGAGACTCACTGAAGATGTTTATCTAGTATGGTGATGAAATGTCTGAACATGAACCTTCCAGCTCAGCGAGCAAACCTATATCCAGAACCTCAACCTGCCACAAATCTTCTCAAAGCACGCTGACAACATTTATATTGTACCTTTTTAAGAAGGGTAAGAAGCAAGTCAAGGTGCTTCAGAGAAAGGGAACCAGATTTTCAAAATAGGGTCAAGACCTGACACCTGGATGAATTCAGGGTCCCCAAATCTGTGATACTGTTTTTAAAAGTAAATAGGCTGATTGGGGAGAACTTGAGCTCAGCATCCAGTTAGAGTTGCCATGTGCCTCCAGGAGGTAGGAGCTGCGAAAGGGCTTGTTGAGGCTTGCCTCTACCACTTTATATAGAGGAGGAGGTCAGGAAGAGGAGTGTTGATGAAAGTGGCCATACAAACACCAAAATGGTGTAATTCTGGACCCAACACAATGGGCCTATCAAAATTCACTCTTCTATAAAGTCAGATTAACTTTGTGATATCCTTGTAATAAATGCAACTGTTGAGTGTTGATATGCACCAGACTGTTCATGTGGACAGAAATAAAGATTAACAATCACATTCTCCATTAGATGGACACTAATAAGCTTAAGAGGTTTAATGGACCAGTAATTGCAGGTGACCAGGATTCCCATTCCTCCCTCAGACTGTTGTAAATTCCAAATATTCTGAGGCATCATGGTCCTGAGGTGACCCACTGAACCATAATTTTCAAATTGCATTCAAAACAGGATTAGCCCCAATGGCAGTTTTAAAGTCTGTCTTATTTAATTGGACTAAAATGGATTCCACGACACACATGACAATATTGGAAGATGTGATTAGTAAATTGGTCAATGAGGTTGATTTTGAGAAGTCTTAGGTGGGAGGGATGCAATAATGCAGTGACAGAAGTTAATGGAGGGAGTTCAATGGTGGGATGACAAGGAGGAGATGCACAGAAGATGAGAATTGAGAGACCAAAAGCTTTTTTTAAAAATGAGTTTTGAAATAAGCTTGATAAGGGTCCGTCTATTTAACTTTACTGAGAGAGAGGAAAATCAGTTCACACTTTCAAGTAACTGAGTTGATTAAGTTTTCACAGTCTTGAAAATTCAAAGAAAAGAACACAAGTATTTAAAATTATTTGAAAAGGTTGTGACTGCTTTAAACACACATTATTATATATTAAAGTAGAACAATGCATGCTGCAAATAAACAATAGGCTTTAACTTCTGATTTTGGCCAACAGTGGAAGATTTAACCATTGATAATACAGAACAGAAATTAGGAAGAAATTGCCCATGATTTTCTAATCATTGCTTAAGTGACAGAGTTCTGCCCAGATTTTACCCAAGTTTAAGATATGTGCTGCTGGTGGATAGTGTTCTACACTGACAGCAAGACAGTGGGGAACTGTCTCCATGGCTAAACATTGTGTGTTCCGGCCAGGTGCGGTTTCAGCAATAGGGACACTGGCAGACATTTCCCGTTAGAATCCAACCTGAGAAGATAGAAACACCTTTCCTTTCTACTCACCTATACTTCAAAATCCACCTCTATTTCCTCTCCACCAACATCACTCTAAGAGTGGGCAAACCTTCCCTGCCCAATATCCTTGACTGAGCTCACTTGGGCTCTGTAGGTGTGTTCTTCATGGTCTTGCCTACAGCCCCCTGTACCGAGTACTGCTGCTGCTGCTGGCAATGTTGGAGCTGGCAGCCAAACAGATTGGCCAAACAACTCCTACTGGTGGAAGTGGGAGGCCAAGATGCCACTTTTAATCTCAGAACACCACTCTCTGCCTGTTTTTGCTGCAGGCTGGACTGATTCTTCGCTGGTCAATTTCTGACAATGTTTTCCGCACCATAATTTTTAGCCCAATAAATCTAAAAGAAGAAAATGCGGTTTAACCGTTCTGGAGGAGATATTTCATGAGAATGAATGTTCTAATGAAGAATGAAGTTCTGATGCAAGGTAATAACCCAGAAATGTTAGTTCAATTCCTCTGTCCCCAGGTGCTGCCAGACCTTCTAACCTTAGCCAAATTTCCAGCATCTGCAATGCGATGATCGACTTCCTGTTTTTGGGTAGACCTGCTGCATCTTCCCACTATTTTCTGCATTTAGCATTGTGTATAGTTCCATACAGTCACAGAAATACATATTAGAGTCCCAGTTTGCTGAACTGTCTACCATAGCCCAATGGCTTTAGCACCTTGGTACAGGACAGTCCCTATCAGGAACAATACTTGCAAGGTAATTGTCTAGGATTGGCTCCTTTGGTAGTCTGCCTCATCATCTTTGCTGTCGAGCTATGCAGTTATTCCCTGCAAAGGCAGGAAAAAAAGCAAGTCAAATCAGGTATAACTAATTCAGCTAATTTGATTAGAGGGAACAACATGCTCAACACTTTGTTAAAGTACTTGCAAATGTAAAGATGTTCGAAGTTGCTTCTCATTGCCTCTGTTTATCTCTTACAAACCAGTATCCTTGCTGAAGCCAAGAATCTATCCTTTAATGCAACAGCAGCCTTCAGGGCTTATACTAATATTAAAGATAAAATTGATGAAGCTGAAAAAGTTGCAAAAGAAGCCAAGGAAACAGCCAATCAAGCTGTGAGACTGGTAAGGAAGAAGGGTGCCTTGTAACATAAAGAACTACAGGTAGAATATCCGAAATGCTTGGGACCAACTGTTTTTCGGAATTCAAAATTTTTTGGTTTTCAGAATGTGACAGTTTAACAGAGTGAAATTTTTAAAAATCTTACCGGAGAAGCAGACTTCTAACTAAGAACGTGCTTGGCCACAGCCCCCCCACGTTGCATCTGAGTGACACACATCGAATGGGTATTGACTTGGGTTAACTGTTTGCTTGCCTTGCTAATGAGAAAAAAAACTTCACAAAAAAACCTCCGGATTTCGGAGCTTTTCGGTTTTTGGATGATCGGATAAAGGATCTTCTACCTGTATTATGAATTTTGATCATTTTTGAATTGTACCAATATGTACCACTTTAGAGTCACTTATTTCACTGTTTCTCTACTGAGTGACATGATTAATTAAACACAGAATAAAATCTACTTGCCCAACAGAAATAGAAATGCACATTCCAAGGTAGGAATGTTTTCACGCTTGAAGCGCAGATTAATCATCATTTAGTTCAATGGTAGCACGGCTTCAGGGACTGAATGGCTTTCTCGTGTTTCCACAATAAACAAGTGGAACAACAAATAAGATACAATCAGCAACATGAGATAGTTATTGACTCTGATTAAGGGTCTCTCAACACTTTCATAGACTAAGATCAGCTAGTTTTAGTCAAAGTGGTGTGAAGCAACATATTCACCAGAGTGCATGGTGTTTGAAGTAGCAACAATAAACTTTATGACATCAGAACAGAAATGCATTCTACAACACCTGTAGGACTTATTTCTGACATCCAGTACTAACATGTGGTAAATTTTGGTAATAAACTTCCTTGAGTACCACACAATGCATGTTAGATAGTAAATCTGATAAAGAGAGAATCACAAATGTTTCAGCAATAACCGCCAAATGAAATGTCAGGAAGGAATGTTGAATTATCTTAAAATTTCATAAGGGACCACAATTCATAATAATCAATCAATCAATAAATAGATGGATTGATGAATGAATAGTTTAAAAAATAAATAAGTAAATCACGTTTGCTAATCTGGTCTTGAAACTTCTTTTCCAGCATGGACTGCCTTAATGATTGCTCCTGCTCTCATCAATCACTCTTCTTTCCCAGGTCTTTGGACCCTACACCTGTCCTCTACTAGCTGTTTATGAGCATAACTTCATTTCCTCACTAACTTCAGGCATCTCCACGCCAGTCTCCCCCTGGATTTTTTTCGGTTTGTAATCAATTGCCTCAAGTAAAAACCACTAGTTAATTTTTTTCAACCTCTATCATCTCAGTGCACTGAAGGATTCATGCTCACATGCTTCTTCTAAGCCCCTCAAGGCATGTCCCCGTACAGAGTTAACAACCTTCCCACTTTCTCAGCTCCTGAGAGCTACTTCTGAGTTATCTTCTGCATTTAGCTGCCTATTTATTCTGAGAAATTCCCCCTGAGTTCCAACAACATGGTGCCATCCAATTGCTCTTGATTCCCTCAGTCCCAGTGTAGGATAGCTGCCTTCCCAGCCTCACACTCTATGCAGCACTCCTAACATTTCTGTTCTTAATTGTCTTTTTTCTCCAATTGCCTGTAAACTTTGAACACCTCTGCAGTGACCCTGATCTAGTCTGAATGAACCATTGAAAACCTTGCAATAAACTCCTTGCCCATAGCTGAGCAGAATTGAAAGTCACTAACATTTTGAAACAGTCAAATGTATCACGCTTGGAATTATAAAGACCACTTTTATGTTTTTGGACTGCGAACTAAAAATGGTTCTAAAACAAGTTACTGGAATACATTGTAATCTACAACATTGCCTTATTCGAACAGTGAAAGAGCATCCCTGACAGAATTACACTGTCTGTGTGTAATCTCGGCGAGAGATAGTCTTTTGAGAGTTTTTTGAATCAGTTGTTGTTCTGGGCTTAGGAAGGCCTACTATAGTAACAAATGCCTGACTGGTTCCTGGCCAGGTGGATACAGCCCTCAGTGGAGAAAATGCAGGAGAAAGATACTGCCTCACTTCACCCATTTCCCCTCCCCCACCCATGCCCAACCTTCCTCTTCTGTGCAAAGAAGCAAAAGAAAATTCCTCTTAACTAGCTATTCTCCCTCCCCTCTCTTTGCAATTCTCTGTTGAAAGGAAAACGGGAGAAACTACTTTCAAAGGCACTAAAAGAGTGAGTCCTCAGTGAATGGAAGACTGAGAACCACTGCATCCACAACCTCATGTCATTATCCAATAATTAAAAGAAGTCAAAGGTGAGCTGAAGGAAAACGACTCATTGCTGTCTGTGATCCAGAACTATGCCATTCAAAGGGTGATCTGCCTGATTCATATAGTTCACATCCAACCCTAAACTATAACCTGGACAATTGAAAAGTATGAAAGAAACTGCTTGTTTTTTCCCTCCCTCATCCAAACTATTTGTTGCTTGCTTTGTCTCTTCATGTGTACAATTGAATGTATACAGGAATTTTAAGAAAGGAGTAGATTTATAGTGTTATAGATGAACAAATCAACATGCCTTTTTTATCATTAGTTAAAAAAATCAGTTTGCTTACAATAAATAGTTATTTCCTTGTTTGTAGAAAATGTGGTGTGTCTTTTTTTAAACCTGAATTAGACAGGTCAGTAAAACTGGGCATTTTGGTGATTTAGTTCAATTTTAATATTTGTGAGCACTGTGAGGATACTGGGGTTGATTTCCAGTGCACTATCCCAGTGAGTTGTGACAGAGCTGAGTTTACCCTGAAGGCTACATTCTCACAGGTTGCTAGAAATGAATTTCATCCCAATAATTGATGAAATTGTGTGATCTTCCTCAAGGTATACTTAGAAATAGTTGAAGGCAGTTTTTGTTTTCTCTTCTGTCTCAATTTTGTTCTGATAAATAACAGGACATTGTTAGACAGTGGTGTAATCATTAAAGTATAAATATTGCATTGTTTATGTAATAGTTTAAAAAATGCTGTTATTTAATCAGGCATCTGGTCCAGATGGACCTTTGAAGGAAACTGCCAAAAGCTCACTGCAGAGAAGCTTCAGACAGTTAAATGAAGGAAAACGATTGGGAACAGATGTGAAAGGTAAGCAAAGTTTGGATTTGTATTTATAAAGTGTCATATATGATTGAGGAAAAGAAGTGTGTATCCCTAAAACCATACGGCTCAGTATCTAATCCAAATATAATAAAACAATTCTGTTGAAAGATGTAGTGAAAATTTTTTTAAAGTTGTTATAGCATTCTGGTTACAGTGCCTCATGGGGGTAAAATTCTCAAATGGGAGAGGGACCAGCAGGAAGTCATTGTACACTTTGGGACTAATGACCTATGAAGAGAAAAGGATGAGATTCTGAAGGGAGAATATGGAAAGTTAGGCAGGAATTTTAAAAAGGAGGTCCTCGAGGGTAGTAATATCTGAATTACTCCCGGTGCCATGAGCTAGTGAGAGTGGGAATAGGAGGATAGAGAAGATGAATGCATGGCTGAGGAGCTAGTGCAGGGGAGAAGGATTCACATTTTTGCAGCATTGGAATCTTTTCTGGGATAGAAGTGACCTGTAGAAGAAAGATGCATTGCACCTCAATTGGAAGAGAACTAGTATACGGGTGGGGAGATTTACGAGAGCTGCTCAGAAGGATTTAAACTAATAAGATGGGGGTGTGGGACCCAGGGAGATAGTGAGAAAAGTGGTCAGTCTGAGACTGGGACAGTTGGGAAAATGAGTGAGTCAAACAGTCAGGGACAAAGCAGAGATAAATTAAACTATTTATTTCAATGTACGGGGCTTAACAGGTAAGACAGATGACCTCAGGGCATGGTTGGGAACATGGGACTCGGATATCATAGCATTTAGAGACATGGCTAAGGGATGGACAGGACTGGTGGTTCTATGTTCCAGGATATAGATACTATAGGAAGTGTTGGGGAGGGAGGAGGTGGGGGAGGAGTGGGGTGCAAGGGAGGAGAGTTTTTGACTGGCAATAACATTACAGCTGTACTTAGGGAGGATGTAGCTGGAAATGCATCCAGGGAAGTGGATTGGATGGAACTGAGAAATAAGAAAGGAATGATCACAATTATTGGGATTGTACTATTGCCCCCCCATCAGTAGTCAGTGAAGAAATTGGGAAACAAATTTGTAAGGAAATGACAGTTATCTCTAAGAATAATTGGGTGATAATGGTGGGGATTTTAACTATCCAAACAGACTAGGACTGCATAGTGTTAAGGGCTTGGATGGAGAGGAATTTAAGTGTGTTCAAGTACATTTTTTGATTCAATATATGGATGTACCTACTAGGGAAGGTGCAAAACCTGACCTACTCTTGGGAAATAAGGCAGGGCAGGTGACTGAGGTGTCAGTGGGGGAGCACTTTGGGGCCAGTGACCATAATTCTATTTGTTTTAAAATAGCGATGGAAAATGATAGATCAGACCTAACAGTTGAAGTTCTAAATTGAAGGAAGGCTAATTTTGACAGTAATAGGCAAGAACTTTCAAAAGCTGATTGGGTGCAGATGTTAGCAGATAAAGGGACGGCTGGAAAATAGGAAGCCTTCAAAAATGAAAAAGTCCAGAGACTATGTTCCTGTTTGTGAAAGGCAAGACTGGTCAGTGTCGAGAATGATGGATGACGAGTGAAATTGAGGGTTTGGTTAAGAAAATGAAGGAAGCATATGTCAGGTATAGACAGGAGAGATTGAATGAATCCTAAGACTATATGGCAGTAGGGGTATACCTAAGAGGGAAATCAAGGGGGCAAAAAGGGGGCATGAGACAGCTTTGGCAAATAGGGTTAAGGAGAATCCAAAGGGATTTTATCAATACATTAATGACAAAAGGGTAACTAGGGAGAGAATGGGGCCCCTTAAAGATCATTAAGGCTGCCTGTGTGAAACCACAGGTGATAGTGGAGATACTAGACGAGTATTTTGCATCAATGTTTCCTGTGGAGAAGGATACGGAAGAAATAGAATATGGGGAAATAAATAGTGACACCTTGGAAAATGTCCATATTATAGAGGAGGAGGTGCATGATGTCTTAAAATGCATAAAGATGGATAAATCCCCAGCAGCTGATCAGGTGTAACCTAGAACTGTGAGGAAAGCTAGGGAAGTAATTGCTGGGCCCCTTGCTGCGACATTTGTATCATCGATAGTCACAGGTGAGGCAGCAGAATACTGGAGGTTGACTTACGTGGTACCACTATTTAACAAAGGTGGTAAGGAAAAGCCAGGGAACTATAGACTGGTGAGCCTGACATCTGTGGTGGGCAAGTTGTTGGAGGGAATCCTGAGGGACAGAATTTAATGGATTTGGAAAGACAAAATCTGATTAAGGATAGTTAAACAAGGCTTTCTGCGTGGGAAATGGTGGTTCAATAACTTGATTGAGTTTTTTTGGAGAAGTAACAGAGAATTGATGAGCGATTTTTGAGAAGATTGGTAGCTCAGGTTGATGATAAGTATGTAAGTTAGCTCACTGAGTTGGAAGGTTTGTTTTGAGATGTTTCATCACCATACTAGGTAACATTATCAGTGAGAGTCTCCGGTAAAGTGCTGGTGGTATGTCCCACCTCCCAATTTATTGGTCTTGGTTTAATAAGATGGGTGATGTCATTTCCGGTTCTTTTTTTAAGGGAAGGTAGATAGGATCTAAATCGATGTATTTATTGATGGAATTCTGGTTAGAATGACATGCCTCTAAGAATTCTCGTGCATGTCTTTGTTTCGCCTATCCTAGGATGTGTGTGTTGTTTCAGTCAAAGGGGTGTCCTCCTTTGTCTGTATGTATGGAAACTAGTGACAGTGAGTCATGTCTTTTGGTGGCCTGTTGGTGTTCATGTATCCTGGTGGCAAATTTCCTGCTAGTTCATCCGATGTAGTGTTTTTTACAGTTCTTGCATGGTATCTTGTAAATGACGTTAGTTTTGCTGATAGTCTCTAATGGATCCTTTAGGTTCATCAGTTGCTGTTTAAGTGTGTTGGTAGGTTTGTGGGCTACCATGATGCCAAGGGGTCTGAGTAGTCTGGAAGTAGATTATGATATGCCTTTGATGTAAGGTCATGTGGCTACACTTTTTGGTTGCTTTGTGTCTGCTTGTTTTGATTTGTTTCTGAGGAATCAGTGGATTGTATTTATTGAGTTTCCATTGAAAACGTGGTATACAGAGGAACCTCAATTATCCGAACAAGATGGGCAGGCAGTATAATGTTCAGATAATTGATTATTCAGTTAATCAATTCAATGCTTTTCCTCTGGGGCACGGAGTTTTTTATTAAGACTGCTCCCCGTTCAGGAGACTAGCAGCAGCACAGCACACGTGAGCCCTCACCCACCTCTCAAACTCTGTCCAACCCCATCCCCTGCCCCTGTGCGACCCCCGTCTGCACCCACCCGCATCCCCCATCTCCAGGACAGCTGGACTGGACACCAACAACAGGACTGCTGCTGTTGCTGCTACTGCCTTTTGGGCGGTGAGTCTCCAAACAGTGCACTCAGACACACACACACATCGTTTTACTGCAACTTTTTGACAGGTTCCATCTCTGTCCTGCACAGGACAATGTTGGAGAATTATCTGGGAAAGGGGGTGTTTAGGGTACGCCGTGTGTAGAACTCCAGGGAAAGTGTGGGGAGGGAGAGAGAGAGAGAGAGAGGGTCGGGAGGTCAGTCATTTAGAGGCGGTGCCTGTGCTCCCATCAATCCAGGACTGTTCTCGGCAGTACTTCAAATCAATGTAAACAAAAGACACAACCAGTGTTGGGCACAAGTCTTTGGTGTAATGTTTCTATCGGGACCTTGAGATCTCCTAAGGATAATCCGATATTCGGATAATTGGTTCACAAAAATGAGGTTCCCCTGTAGATATTTTACTTTTGTTTTTTGTAGTTCTTGGGTGCTGTAGTGTGATGCAGCTCGTTGAAACAATGTATTGATGCAGCTCCGTTAGTGGGTGTTGGGATGATTGCTTCTGAAGTTAAGTATTTGGACCATATGTGTTTTTTTTTGTGGATGCTGGTTTGAAGCTCTCCGTTAACTGTACATTCAACTGTGACATCTAGGGCAGAGCAGTAGACGTGATCTATATGGAATTCAAGCATTCAGCAAGGTTCCTCATAATAAACTGGTTAGCAAGATTAGATCTCATGGAATACAGAGAGAACTGGCCAATTGGATACAGAACTAGCTCGAAGGTAGAAGACAGAGGCCTGTGACCAGTGGTTTGCCACAAGGATCGGTGGTGGATCCACTGCTTTCAGTCATTGATATAAATGATTTAGATGTGAACATAGGAGGTTTGGTTAGTAAGTTTGCAATGACACCAACATTGGAGGTGTAGTGGACAATGAAGAAGGTTACCTCAGAGTACAATGGAATATTGATCAGATGGGCCAATGGTCTGAGGAGTGGCAGATGGAGTTTAATTAGGAGATGCTGCATTTTGGAAACACAAATCAGAGCAGGACTTGTTCACGTAATGGGAAGGCCCTGGGGAGTGTTTCTGAACAAAGAGACCTTGGAGTGCAAGTACATCACTCCTTGAAAGTGAACTCGCAGGAGAATAGGATAGTGAAGAAGGCGTTTGGAATGCTTTCCTTCATTGGGCAGAGCATTGAGTACAGGAGTTGGGAGATCGTGTTGTGGCTGTACAGAACATTGGTTAGACCACTGTTGGAATATTGGTGCAATTTTGGTCTCTTTCCTATTGGAAGGATGTTGTGAAACTTGAAAGGGTTCAGAAAAGATTTACAAGGATGTTGCCAGGGTTGGAGGATTTGAGCTGTTGAGAGAGGCTGAATTGGCTGGGGCTATTTTCCCTGGAGTGTCGGAGGCTGAGGGTTGACCTTATAGAGGTTTATAAAATCATGAGGGGCATGCACAGGATAAATGGACAAAGTCTTTTCCCTGGGGTGGGGGAGTCCAAAAGTGGAGGCCATAGGTTTAAGGTGAGATGGGAAAGATATAAAAGGGACCTAAGGGGCAACTTTTCCACACAGAGGGTGGTGTGTTTATGGAATAAGATGCCGGAGGAAGTGGTGGAGGCTGGTACAATTACAATATTTAAAAGTCACGTGGATGGGCATATGAATAGGAAGGATCTCGAAGGATATGGGCCAAATACTAGCAAATGAGACTAGATTAGTTTGGGATATGTGGTCGGCATGGACAAGTTGGACCGAGGGGTCTGTTTCTGTGCTGTACTTCTCTATGACTCTATCACTTTGTTTTGTTCAATGGATACCTCAGCCCAGGAAATGCAAAAGGCCAACTGGTCAGCAACTGGGAGCTGTTCTGTTTAATTTTTGGTTTTGCTACATTACCAGATATTTAGCATACAAACGTACACCAGGCTTCACAGGAAATAAGACCTTTGGAGTTGAGAGAAATCGTTGTGTGAAAATTACTGATTCACTCATGACACTCATCATCTGTTCTAACAATCTGCAATGCCATGTTCTTTATATTGGTTGTGCTTGTCAGATATCCATTACTTTAAAACATGCCCTACATCGAGTTTAAAATTGTCTGTAGAATCCCAGTCAAATTTAACATCTGATATGTTAGGCTGGTTATCATTTCTGGTACTGAACATGATCCATGTATTCAAAAAGCTTGTAGCCTGTAATCCCTAAAACGTTCAACTAAAAGGTCAGTTGACTTCTTAGCCAACTTTACTTCCTAGTGAACTAAAGGTATTATTTTTCTACAATCTTTGAAATGTATTGATGCTTTCTGACGTAAGCATACCAGCAGTCAATGTGACACTTTGTTCAGTGGACTATAGCAAATTTGAGACTGTATGTAGTAATTGATGACTATGCCAAGGTTTAAAGTCTCACTCAATTCTGTCCAATCACAACTCCATACTCAGTCAATGCCAAGCATTGAGCACTTTGAAGGGGAACACTTTGACTTTTCTAAGTCTTTCCTCAATGGTTTTGGAGCACTTATTTGATTTCTGAATGGACTTCTCAAATTTTAAATTGAATGTTGATCTGCTCTTTGTGCACCTTCTTTACAGCCATAACATTATATTCTTCGCTCTGTTCTATTCCCCTTATGCACGTTATATGGTATGATTTGCCTGTTCTGCACACAAAACAAAACCTTTCACTGTACCTCATTACATGTGACAAGTCAAATCATATTCTGTTGCAACCATGTATGAGAACATTAACGTAGGCATGGATCACACATCAAAGAGTGGTCTGATTGATTAATATGGTTCATGTGTGCATACATCCCTAAACTATAGCATGAACAATTCAAAAGTATGAAAAAAACCACTATATTCAACTCAGGCAGTTAGAAATGTACAAACAAATAATTAATTCATTTTGAGAAAACTGTGCCATGATGTAGATGTCATGTCTTGAAGCTTTTGTTATTGTCTTTCAGAGAAAAGAGATAACTTGAATAACTTAGAAAATAGGCTAAATGATGGTACAACCAAAAACAAAAACTTGCTGAAAGCCTTAAACGATACACTTGCGAAACTTCATGCCATTCCCAAAGGTAAGTTTTATTCTGACGTATGGCTCTTTATGCTTGTGCAGTTTATTTTGGATGAAATTGGTCACATTCTGTTCTTCTAAGTTTTATCTGCTAACAGAAATTATCAAAATGACCTTTTTATTCTGTCCTGTAACCTATTGAGTAAAATCAATGGGCAATATACTCACAATTTCAGATCTGTTGGGCTGAATGTTCCATTTTTTCTAGCAAATTTTTTTTTGTCTGAGATTCATGGTGGTAGTCGACTGTGGCTCATTTCTCCAGCAGTCACCAGTCTTGAGTCAGTCATGGCCTAACTGGCCTTTTCAGGGCCTGTCCTATGGAATTGTGAGGCAGGAGAGGTGGAAGTTCTCGCCACCGCAGGGATTTGGTGATGTTCGCACTGCTGGCTCCATATTTAAACCCAGCTCCACAGCACTGCAAATGCTCCAAACCAGGAACTGCCTCTCACCTTGTGGTCTTGCTTTCTGATCCCAAACAACACGACACGGAAAGGGAAAGTCGCTCTTTGCTTTGCTGACTCGGACCTAGAAGTGCTCGTGGACGGGTTCTTCAAAAGAAAGGCATTGCCATCTCCAGTAAAGGAGGCCAGGCCACCAGATGCAGCCAACCTGGACAGAGTTAGCATTCCAAGGCAGTGAGGTGTCCTGAATATTTTAAAAAAAACAAGCAGTGTAGGAAGAAGGTCAAGTTTTTCTGTGCTCAGCAAGGTAAGTGTCATCATGTTTTCCCTCCTATCTCAAGCTGTCAAGGACATTGCTACTCATTCTAACACCTCTCACCAAGGTCAATGGAGTGCAACAATGACTGTGCAACATGTCCACTCAACATCTCTCACCCACCTCATACTTGCAAACTACTAACCCTTCCTGTCCTCTGCACTTCCTGCTCATTCACAGCAGATACCTGGTCACTTCTCCCATCCCTCGATCACCAATAATTCCTCTCCCATTAATTTCCATCCCCCTCAATTCGTCCCTCTGTGTCATTTTAGAAAGTTATGTTTCCTCACTAGCTGGAGAGGGCAAAGATGGTTGTGAGGAGGGCAGATATTTGGTCCTTCACAATTTGAGGAAAAATTCTGGAGTTGGCTGGAGAAGAACGCAGTAACTCAGAGGGGATAGAGAGATCTCCATGAGCAACCAAGTGAGTGAGCTACATTGTGTTGTGCTGTGCTGTTCCGCCATTAACACCAGTGCAAACTCATTCTTATCCTGAATACTTTTTGACCCTTTCTTCACAAATAATTCCCTCTCTTCTTTTATGTAGGCATTAATGAGACCCAGCAAACCACTAGGAGACATAGATCAGTACTAGCGACCCTTAGGAGGAGGTCACTCTCCCCTCTGAGGATGAATTGACAAGGCGGCACCCACCACAAGCTCAGGCCAACACCCTAGTGTTTTCTGTTTCTAGATTAGAATTGGGAGCACAATCTGGTGAGCACATCACTGACAAAACTCTGCAGTTAGATAAAAAAAAGTTATCCTCAGTGACTGGTAATGACCAGATAACCTGCTTGGGCCAAGGCAGAAGCTAAGTCCTGGTCTTGGCTGTTACTGACATCAGAAGGCTCAGGAACTGCAACAACAGGGACAGTCGATAAGCAGGATCAAAGGATGGATGTCTCCTCAGCAGTTTGACTGATGCCTCTGTGATTCCCAGACTGGTTGCACTTGTTCTATAAGGCTGACTGTGGCCCAATCATCTGTACTGAGATTGGATGTGCCCCTTATCTGACAATAGTGGCAGCCCCAGAGTGAACATTGTCCCCATTTACTCCACCAGGAGGTGTGAATTGACAGTGCTGCACATCAACATGTCTGTCCCTGAACAATTCAGTGCTCAGGATGTTGAGAAGCTGCTGCAGCTCCCACTGAACTAAAAAGCAATGCAAGCCAGAGGAGGTTGCAGCATCCAAGTCAGTGCAGAGTGCATGACTGCTAAGAAAGTAAGCAAAGACACGAAGGAACCATCCTGTGTAGATACCGGAGATGTGTCGATGCCGCTGTGACTTGGCAGAAGCATACAAGGTATAAATGCCCCTTAGCTCCAGAGTGGAGTGTGCTTCAGTAGTGTGTGAATTGGTCTGAAAACAGCCTTGATGATGTGATGAAGCCTTGGCAATGCCCACTCGTGTGGTCAAAGGATGGAAGAGAATGTTGCCCATGGAGCATGCAGGGTAGTGATGGTGGAGTTGGATGAAGACCTGGAAAATTCCACTCTATGTCTCCACTGATCAATGCTCTGTATTGGTGATGCAATGTCAGAAAATCAGCTCTTTAATGCATGCCTTCTGTTCAATGTTAACTATGTTGTGAAGTTAATGCTGAGTTATTTTTATATTAACATGCAGTACATTAATATGTACATTTCTTCCATAAAATAGATGCAAGTGCCAAGATACAAGCAGCTAAAGAGAAAGCCAAACAGGCAAATGACACTGCAAATGCAGTGCTGGCAGAAATAAAAGATTTAAACCAGAATCTCCTGGGATTGCAGGACAACTGTAGCAAACTCAAAGATGATGTGGCCAAAGCAAATGCTGCCATTAATACACCAGCTAAGACAAGTAAGTTTCTGTTCTACTGTTGCATTTTCTGAAGTAGTCAAAAGACGTACATTTACAGAATTAACATAATTACTCTTCCTGTTCATTTTATTGACAACTTAAAACCGTGTTCTACATATTAACATAAAACAAAGTAACTTCCCCTTGAGTACAGTGCCCACTGCGACTGAGTGCCAAAGATCTTAAGTGAATTTTAATGGTGTTAATTTCAATCTAATTCTTACTGAAAAAATGTCAAAATACATTTGCTTTTCCAGAAAATCAGAAAAACAACATGGATGATTTGCATGAAAAATTCCTATTTTGTATGAATGCAATAAGAGTTATTCTACCAAGTTTGGTTTTGGGATAGCTTGTTTCAGGACTATAACAAGAGCTTTATCCAGCAGCTCATTTGAATGAGGTGTTTTAGATGGTCTGAAAATGTTCAATTTTTCTATATTGACATACTTCACCACTTCAAAAATTCATCATAGAGTCATAGAGATGTACAGCACATAAAACAGACCCTTCGGTCCAACTCATCCATGCCAACCAGATATCCCAACCTAATTTAGTCCCATCTGCCAGCACCCGACCCATATCCCTTTAAACCCTTCCTATTCATATATCCATCCAGATGTCATTTAAATGTTGCAATCGTATTAGCCTCCACCATTTCCTCTGGATGTTCATTCCATACACGTACCATCTGCTGAATGAAAAGTTGTCTCTTAGGTCTCTTTTATATCTTTCCCCTTTCACTCTAAACCTATGCCCTCTAGTTCTGGACTCCCCCTACCCAGGAAAATACTTTGTCTATTTATCCTATCCATGGCCCTCATGATTTTATAAACCACAATAAGGTTACCCCTCAGCCTCTGACACTCCAGAGAAATTAGACCCGGCCTATTCAACCTCTCCCTATAGCTCAAGTCCTCCTGGCAACATCCTTGTAAATCTTTTCTGAATCCTTTCAAGTTTCACAACATCTTTCCAACAGGAAGGAGACCAGAATTGCACGCAATATTCCAACAGTGGCCTAACCAATGTCGTGTACAGCCGCAACATGACCTCCCAACTCCTGTACTCAATACTCTGACCAATAAAGGAAAGCATACCAAACGCCTTCTTCACTATTCTATCTACCCACGACTCCACTTTCAAGGAGCTATGAACCTGCACTCCAAGGTCTCTTTGTTCAGCAACGCTCCCTATCATTAAGTGTATAAATCCTGCTAAGATTTGCTTTCCCAAAATTCAGCATCTCACATTTATCTGAATTAAACTCTATCTGCCACTTCTCAGCCCATTGGCCCATCTGGTCCAGATCCTGTTGTAATCTAAGGTGACCTTCTTCGCTGTCCACTACACCTCCAATTTTGGTGTCATCAGCAAACTTACTAACTGTACCTCTTATGCTCACATACAAATCATTTATATAAATGACAAAAAGTAGTGGACCCAGCACCGATCCTTGTGGCACTCCACTGGTCATAGGCTTCCAGTCTGAAAAACAACCCTCCACCACCACCCTCTGACTTCTACCTTTTGAGCCAGTTCTGTATCCAAATGGCAAGTTCTCCCTGTATTCTGTGAAATCTAACCTTGCTCACCATTCTCCCATGGGGAACCTTGTTGAAAGCCTTACTGAAGGATAACTTAGGACATCTTATGACTTCCAATATCTCTAATGATAAGAAAGTTAACATTAAGGCACTTTACCCGAATGCTCGTAGCATTCATAACAAAGCAGACGAACTAATGGCACAGATCATCGTGAATGATTATGATGTGGTAGGCATCACAGAGACGTGGTTACAGGGGGGTCAGGACTGGCAATTAAACATCCAAGGGTTTTCAACTTATCGAAAAGACAGGGAGGTGGGCAGAGGGGGTGGGGTTGCCTTGTTAGTTAAGAACAAAATTAAATCTATGGTGCTGAATGACATAGCATCGGATGATGTGGAGTCTGTGTGGGTCGAATTGAGGAACCACAAAGGCAAAAAAAACACCATAGTGGGAGTTAGGTAACACCTCCTAACAGTGGTCAGGGCCAGGGGCGCAACATGTA